>NC_133496.1:3613507-3657834 GCF_025370935.1 Choristoneura fumiferana | reverse complement strand
AAGTTTTCCAGCACCGGTTCTTAGACAAGATTGTTTTTTTTTAATCTTTTAGTATTTTTTATTCAATTCCATTTTTTGGTTACTTTTACGGTCATCCCGTAAAACCCATATCGATATATCGGTTCTTAGACATGTTTTACCAAAATCTGTTTAGCCGTTTTTGAGATATTGAACTTTGAAGTGGCAAAGTCGGGGGTTTTCAACTTTTTATTGGTTAGGTTAGTTCTGTGAAAAGGTTCCACAGTGGATTATGTTTCAGTTGGTTCGATTATTCAGTAATTCCACGGGAATCATAAGTTATTTACTGCTGAAGGCATCGCTTCCCCTTGGAAAGAGAGGCTTGGGCCGTAGTTCCCACGCGGGCCCTGTGCGGATTGGAACTTCATACTATTGTACGCGACTCCGTCCGCGTAGAATTATCGCTATCCCGCAGGAACTATGCAATTTTCCGGGATAAAAATCAAATCAAAAGACCTGTATAGGTACCAAATTTCATCTTAAGTTCAGCGGTTTTGACGTGAAGAGGTAAAAAAGAAACATACTTACAAACTTTCGCATTTATAATGTTAGTAAGAAGTAGAATTAAACTGCTTCCTTGTAACATGTAGGTTATTACAACATACTTAATATTAAATAGTACTTACGGCTCTCGAAAACATGCACATAATTGAAAAAAAGACGAATAGGTATAAGTGTAACTGTAAAGCAAAGAATATTAAGGTATTTCCTTCCAAAATCGATGTCTGTTCGGGAGGCTATAGGTCCAACGTCGTTCCCCCACAAAAAAAAAATGTCCAACCCACTCCATAGTCCCTGTTCGTCCAACATTTAACCGAGTCGCGGAGTTGCATTTTTGCTGCACGCATTATTACGCGTGTGTGTCACTCACACACACTATAACACATGTAAGAGCCTACGAGTGTGGCAAAAATCTGCGAAGTGCGTAGGACGAATTCGGCGAACGCTCGGTAGACGAACAATTGGCAAATAAAATCTGCTTTCGTTTTGCGAAAAATGTACGGTACCTAGTAATTTGTTAGAGCAAAAACGCGGTTCAAAAAAGTTTATTCGAATATTGAAATGTTTGTTGTCAGTTTTTTTTTATTCGACTGGTTGGCAAACGAGCAAGTGGGTCTCCTGATGGTAAGAGATCACCACCGCCCATAAAAATCTTGCCTTGCCAACCTAGAGGCCTAAGATGGATACCTCAAGTGCCAGTAATTTCACCGGCTGTCTCTCCACGCCGAAACACAACAGTGCAAGCACTGCTGCTTCACGGCAGGATTAGCGAGCAAGATGGTGGTAGCAATGTGGGCGGACCTTGCCCAAGATGCAAGTTGTATTACATCGCGGACTGTTGAGGGACAATAAATTCAGTTGATCAAACAAATACCGCAATGTAGTGATCCTTGCATACAAGTTCTCGCACAGTCTAAATGTGGTTTAATTCTTAAAAGTGCGGAGTTTTGACTTCGAACCTACATATACCTAGTGCCATCCATGAAAACGCGAGATTTTGTCAAAATTAGACATTAATGACATTGTAATAAGAACCACGGAACGCGTCATCGTGACTGACGCTACCTATACGTCTCTAATAACGTCACTACTTTGAAAAAATCTCGTATCTAAAATCAATATGTCAACAAAATTGAACCTTGACGTAATGTTCATAAGGTCCACTCAGAAAAATTATCTACTTTGAGATACGAGTTTTTTTTTAAGTAGTGTCGACAATTATAGTTTCGGAGATAGAGCCATTAGTGCTTGAGACTCAAGAAATTATCTGTAAAAATTCTCTGGCACAAAAATAAATAAATAATAATAAATATGTTTTAGTGGATCTTGGAAATGGCTTTATTTCGATGAAATCTGCTGTGTGAGAGTTTTCAACGACAACAATCAACGTAGCTTGGCCTTGTAGTAGTGTCCCGAGTTACTCTCGGTCGCCCAGGTACCTAATATACTTATTACTAGCTGTTGCCCGCGACTCCGTCCGCGTAGTATTTTCTTATCACTATCCCGGAACTATGCAATTTTCCGGATAAAAACTATCCTATGTCCTTCTCCAGGACTCAAACTATCTGTGCACCAGAATTTGATCTATATCGTTCAGCGGTTTAGACGTGATTGAGTAACAAACAAGATGAGCGACGACTTGGTTAAGATGGCGGATCGCGGTGGATGCGGAAAGCACAAGACCGGTCTGAGTGGAGACCCTTGGGGACCTATGTCCAGCAGTGGACGTCTTTTCGGCTGAATGATGATGATGATGATGATATGTGATGATGAGTAACAAACATCCACATCTCACAAATTCACATTTATAATATTAAGAGGGAGTAGGATGATCATTTGAAGGTTTTGCCGCTGAAGGCATCGATGTTTTACTTTCTTAAGGGGCTGTTTCACCATCCATTGATTAGTGTTAACTGGCAGTTAGGTGTGATGCCGTCTCTATTTGTTTTGTTCGAATAGACGGAGACGGCATCACATTTAACCGTCGGTTAACGCTAATCAATGGATGGTGAAACAGCCCCTTAAACTTGCAAATTGTCTTTGCGTCCGTCGCCAATACGCGTCGGTCGTGATATCCGTCATAGCATCCGACGCATATGTTTTACACATTAGTTAACACACACATGTAAGTAATCTGACATTTGTATTGATATAATACATACCTTTTTATTAAACATAACAATATAGTAAGCAATACAAAAAACAGGTGGTAGTTGAATTGAAAATAATAGTAGATTGTACGAGAGCGTAAAACGAGCCATTTTACCCGAGACGCTCATGTTCCACCGAAGCCGGTACGGCGAGGGTCGATAGACACGTCGAGGGGAAAATGGGTTTATGCTCAAGTTTTACACTCTGATTTTCACTTCGATGGCAAGGAACTGAAATAGGAACAGTTGAAAGAATTCTTTACTTACTATGTACATTTTATTGTTCATGCATTATATATATAATTATTATTTTAGATATATTTTGACTGACTGAAAAAATGTAGAATCTTCTTTGTTTGTGGGGCTGTTTACACCTGATTCCCTTGGTGTTACTTAGACGAAGATTTTATTTTATGCACTAGAACATAAAAAGTCATTTTATGTCGCCTAGATCTAGCATAAATATGAACTTGAAGAGCATGAGAAGTGAAAAAAAATCGGATTTAAAATTATCTAGGTAAGTGTTAATATAATTTTCGTCTCCGACTGTACACGTTAGCAATTAAAACTAAACTACAACTTCAATCGAATGCGATAGTTTTCTTCCCAAAGGTAGTTTATGTTAAATTCACTTTCATATTCGCATCAATTTCCATATGAAGCGGGCCCATAACCTGTCACCGTGAATTCATTAAATTCGGTACACGCCGCCATTACGCGGTCTAATTGGAAGCCAAAATACAGGGGTGGATGGAGACCCGAAATAAGGGTGCACGTGGGGTCCAAGTTGTAAGCATACGCTTATTGTATTGAATTATATAATTCTTTATTGTACCACCAGCCAAATAAGTGGTCTATCAATTCTTAAACAAGTTCCTATCAAATGAATATGTCGCTAAAGTCGAACTTTCAAGTTGATAGACAAGTCTATTAATTGGCATTCTTATTAAATTATTACTGCTAATGCACCAATTGCTGTACCTAATCTAGTTCTTACTTCTTTCTGTAAAAAGGTTGCCTGGAAGAGATCGCTCTTAAGCGATAAGGCCGCCTATTGTTTACCTTGTAGCTTTCCTTCTGTGTACCTACCTGTTTTCTGTATCTCTTACTATTTCTGGTGTACAATAAAGAGTAATTGTGTTGTATTGTCATTTCAAAGGTGAATGTCTCAAAGCTGAACCGATTTTTATCAAACATAGCTAAGAAACCCTGCATGGAAACTAGCTTTTATGTAAAAAAAACACATCGAAATCGGTCGATCCGTTTTTGAGAGCTACCATGCCACAGACAGACATTGGCGCCAAACTTATAACACTTCTTTTTTGCGTCGGGGGTAAAAAGACCTTGTGTTACAGAAATAAAATTAAATGATTAACAAAAACTTATTATTATTTACCCGTGTGGTGTCGGGTTAGAATTACACCTCTCCATTCCTTCCGTGGACGTCGTAAGAGGCGACTGAGGATATAGGTTAAGGTATACCGTAGGCGACAGGCTAGCAACCTGTCACTATTGTACCGTGTTTGTCAAACTTAAAACCTAAAATTGCTTAAAGTGGCTCCGAATCGGTAACGTTTCGTGTGCTCTGCCTACCCCATTTGGGCAATTTGGACATACAGGCGTGATGTTTGTGTGTATTATTATACCTCCGCTCGTCTTTTACAGCTTGCGCCACAGCTTACAACTACAGAGGTGTATTTATAGGGTCTCCACTTAACACGTACTAATTACCGTCTCCCGAAAATTTACACCGATATATGCAGACCCCACTGTCGAGCTCCTTGTTACAGACACGCAGACAAGTGGCTGTTGAGGTGACATTTATAGCGGGATCTGGTTTTCGCCATGTGCTTTAACAAAATCCTAGTAATAATCACAAGTGCGTACTTATTTTTGTTACCTACTCCTTCGCGCTCAAACCGCTGGATAGATTTGGATGATCGGAATCATTTCGTATGTAGATAGCCGGACATCTGGAATAACACATATTCTCACGGGATGTCTCTGTCTGTGGCACCGTAGCTCTTAAACGGGTGAACCGATTTGAATGCGTTTTTTTAATTTGAAACCATTTTTGAGATATTGAACTTTGAAGTGACATTTTTTACCTGAATCGTAGAAGCAGCTCTATAAAGTTTCGAACTATTTTGCAAAAAAGTATAACTGTATTGACAACTCAGTTATAAAAAAAAAACAAATTAAAACAAACTGTCAAATGGCAATCCGTAGCCATGCTCCGTAGAAACGGAAGCGTCAAAATACCGAAATAAAAATTACTCAATTTATGATAAGTAAACTATTAACAATAAATAAAGGTCTAAGGGGACCTAAATAGGTCTTAGTTTAGTTCTTAAATAAGAACATTTCTTTAAAGAGTTCAGTGATCATCATCCCAGCCTATATACGTCCCACTGCCAAAAACCCACTCTCAAAAAGGGCTTAAGCGGTAGTACTCATGTGGGCCCAGTGCGGATTGGGAGGGCGGTGCAGTGACCTTGAAATCTTATAATCTTTTTTTGATTTGATTCCCAAAGTTCTAATTTATCAAGATGGCTTCAAGACGTGTAGAAGATACCCACATCACCGGCATCAACAGGATATTGTCTGTGAGCGGCTTGGAATGCATCAGGTCACCACCAATATCCATGGCATCCTCGTCAGATTCAGGAGAATTAGAGGAAATAGGTGAGTTCTATATGATTATTATTCTTCTTTGGCTCGTTAAGGGTTAGTAGAGCTCTTGTCCGTGGGAGTCAAAGTTCTCATTATCATTAGCCGGAAGACATCCACTGGTGAACAAAAGCCTCCCCCTTAGAACGGCACAATAAATGGCAACGCGCCACTTGCATCCTTGCGTCTTACACGTAGTTATGGATGGCCTCTTTGTTTTCCGTGAGCCCATCTTTTAAGAAACACAGTGTAATATTGCCGTGACAGATTATTTTCTTCTTTAGTTAACATGGCATGAGGAAATAATAGTGGTATAACTCCAGGTCCTACTGTAGAAGAACAAAGATTACCCACCGAAGAGTCACCACCAGAAGAAGAATCTGTAGTAACAGTAGAAGACTTCTTTGAAGAAGAAAAGGAAGTCTTCCCAACACCGTCGCTACGTCACATGTTCTCCGACAAAATAAGGAAGATCGAAGAACAGAATAGAATTCATGTCCTGCCAGAGAATTTTAAGACCATGATTGACCCCGCTGCCATTCCTAAAATAGCGGTCACTGCTCAGCAGAAGTACATTGATGTTATTGCTGAATTGGTTGGTTGCACGAGATATAAAAGCAGCTTGGCGGAGTTCTGGTTTTTGGATACAATGGCTAATCTGCTGAGAAGGGCTCAAGACGATATGCTGGATAGAGGTAAGTTTTATGGAACCAAAACAATTACTTTGCTCACCCGCCACCTTATGATAGCTACGTGTATGCAAAAAATGTGTATTCATGCAGTTCCTCCACTTTCACACTGTAAGAACACACATAAAATAGCAACTATCACAATAAATAAATAAAAATTGATGAATGTAGAGGAAGCGAGAGTTGTATGCCAGGATCGTAACAAGTGGGAGGATGTAGTCTCTGCCAACCCCGTTGGGAAAGAAGCGTGATTTTATGTATGTTTGTGTAAATAGAAATAAAATCACCACAACCACACTACTCTGACGCGTTTCGAACTAAACCAACTCATCTTCAGAACAACACAGCTCACCAATGCTACCAGATGTTAGTTTAACATCACAGTTAGTTCATTGATATAGACCTCCGCAAAGTAACGCCTGATGCAATAACTATATACCTAAGTTTTAGTGATAATATTGATTATTTTAGGGTTGCGTGCCAAAAGAGCCCTATTGCTCAGATTTTTGTCTGTCAGTTTGTCTGTCAAACACAGGGTTGTCTGTTTCAAACCGTGATATATCTATCTTTAAATTTAAAATTACAAATAGTCATGCTTGATGCTACCCAATTTAATGATAATTACTGTTGAGATCATTGCAGAAGTGCAGGCGGTGCTGATGTTGTGGTTCTGCGAATGGATGAAGGAGATACAGCAGTTCGACGCGGCGGACCGGCAGCGCATGCTGCGAAGGTTCAGGGTAAGGGACTGCTGGTAGTGACGGTTTTAGCACTTCCAGCGCCCTGGGCGGAATTTCCACGGCACCCCAAACTTTTTGGAATTTTCTAGAAGGTATAGGCTTCAGGCGCCGTTTTCGCCCCACCGCGCCCTACCCTAACGCCGCTACTGACTGCTGGATACAGCGCCATTTATGGTTGATTTGCTGAAAGGCGATTCTATTTTCACGAGTGCAACTTCCCACTGCAAGCCGTGGTGGCCTAGTGGTTTGACCTATCGCCTTTCAAGCAGAGGATCGTGGGTTCAAATCCCAGTTCGCACCTCTGAGTTTTTCGATATTCATGTGCGAAATTACATATCAAATTTACCACAAGCTTTACGGTGAAGGATCGTGAGGAATCCTGCACAAACCGGCGAAGCAATTCAATGGTGTGTGTGAAGTTCCCAATTAGCACTGGGCTCGCGTGGGAACTACGGCCCAGGCTCTTTCATTCTGAGAGGAGGCCTGTGTCCAGCAGTAGGCTGGGATGATGAACTTCTCACTACATTATAAATGCGAAAATTTGTTACCTCTTCACGTTTACTGCTGAACCGATTTAAATGAAATTCAGTATACAAATAGTTTGTCCCGGGGAAGGACATAGGATGTTTTTATCCCGTAAAACTGCATAGTTCCCGCGGGATAGCGATAAACGAATTCTACGCGGACTGAGCCGCGAGCAATAGTTAGTAATAAATATATTAGGTACCTGGGCGACCGAGAGTAACTCTGGCTTCACAACTACAAGGCCAAGCTACATTGATTGTTTTCGTCGAAAACTCTCACACAGCAGATTTCATCGAAATAAAGCCATTTCCAAGATCCCGTAAAAAAAATTAAGGTTTTCTATAAAAAAAATCATAATATTTTTACATTTCGACCAAATGTCGTGTGATTTTTTTAGAAAAAATTAAACGAATTGTATGTAATAAATAGCTACCTAACAGAATGGTTTAAAGTGCTATCGTACAGTCACCGCATTAATATCTGCCACAGCGAAGCGTGCAAAAATATCTGACACGTCCTTCCGGCCCTAGAAATAGAGTTGTATCAGATATTGGTGCTGGTGACTGTACCACCAACGGATACTGTTATAAGTATTTTTTTTATCGTGGGTGCAACGAAATCGGCTCTACTGCTCAGATCAGATCATAGGACAAAAATAAAATTTCTGTCTGTCTTAATATTTTGAACATGATGAGGTACTTGATTTGACATATAAAAAATTAAAACTCATAGGTATACCCACTTACCTACAGGACAACATGCTCTCAGCCGCTCGCTTCATAGCCGAAGACCAAAGACTTCCCAACCCTGAAGAAGCTGGAGTCAGGTACAAGGCTCTTGATGAAGCTGAAGTTCAGAAGATAACCACACCGAAGGACTCGAAGCACTTGGTGACATTCAAGGCCACGGCATACGAGTGTGCTCTGAGGGATCTGATGAAGATCATGCATTACATCTTTGACTTGTTAGTATAATCTCTTTGAACGCCACTGTCATGGGCGCCGGGATGGGGGTGCAAGGGGGGCACTTGCATCCTCCTGGCGTAAAAGAAAATACATAGAACAAGACTACTCTAAGATACATGATGAAACCTATAAATGCACCTCCCTATATACAGATGCTTGCCGGCAGGATTGCTTCCAGAAGCAATAAGCCTAAGGCCACTGTAGCATACAAGTCATATTCTAAGTGGTTGTGGGCGTTGTGACCGTCGTTTTAGGATCAGTTGCAAATCTCGACAAATAGACTGTCTCTATTCAAGTACCTCTCCAAAGGTTGGCAGTCGGCTCCGCATATCCAATTCGATCTTTTGCCAGTCCGAGAAGCTTGCCGTGCTCTTAATTCCCGTCCTCTTCTGGATATGGCGTAGCTACGACTTCTTCTTACTACCCTCCTCCTCCCCTCTACGACTTTCCACTTTTGCTTACAACTTTGCCCAACATTATTAATTCCAAGAGTTCATATCTGTAGTATCTTATTAGGTGCCCCAAATAGGCAACTTTTTCTTTTTTGGATGATCATAAAAATCCCCGTTCCAGATTCAGCACAGACTACCAGTTCGACCTGGTCCGTTCCATCTTCACCTACACGCCGGAATACCAGCTGATTGATGCCCCCTTCCAGCTGCAGAATCCGAAGCGTTTGTACGCGCCGCTAAAGTTCAAGCCGAAAAAGGAGAAGCCGGTGAAGAAGGACGCTAAAGCGGTGAAGGGGGAAAAAAGAAGGACGTGGACACTGAGGAGTATTTGGCGTTGATGGAGGTGATTCTCTTTTACAGAAAAAAGGCAGTTGTATGATTCTGGCGGGACCGGCCTTAGGGCCTACGCTAGGCGGGTGTAAGTAGGTAGGTACAATTCTATGCACGCGACACGCGCAGTTAGCGCTGCTCATACTATTTTTTACAGGCTTATATTTAGTTTCACCTGTCCCGTTGTCTGTCTGTCTGTCTATCTGTCTGTAGGCAAATCTTGCAAGTTAAATTCGACCAACTTCCAGTAGTCGGATTGACTTGAAATTTTGCATATACTTATGTAAATCACGTAACAATACAATAATCTAGTAGTGACATCCTGTCAGTCCAGCCAGGATCGTCTCCGCAGGACGAAACTCTTCAACGGTTAATAGCATCGACTTGAAATTTGGTGTGCAAATGTAGTTTGGGTGACAATGCAAGTACAGTCAACAAAAAGTAGTCAGCAAAAAAGCTTGTATTAAAAAAGAAATTTTTATGGTTAGGTTAGTTTCAATAGGTCTTTTTGACTGACCCGACCCTGTACCAATCAAGTTCTCATATTTTTGAGCAAAAACTTGTTCAAAAATTAAACGAACACGACTAAGGGCATGTTTCACCACTTGTCGACTAACTTTAAGTGTCAGATAAAAGTAATGCAGTCTTTCGGACTTCTTTTGTTTATTCTGACAAAACAAACAGAGACGGCATCACTGATATTCGTCACTTAAAGTTAGTCGACAAGTGTTGAAACAGGCCCTTAGTAGGTATATATTGTAAACGACGTAGGTAGAAGCGTGTTCAGATATATTTGATCGAATTTTTGCTCGCAAGTTTAAGAACTCGACTGTATCGTATCTAAGTACCTACTTCTTGGTAGTCACAAAATTGATCTGTTTAAAAAATGCTTTACTGTTTTTCCTTTACAGTTGAAAGCGAAAGAAGAGCGCGATCTGGACGAGCTAGAGGAGTTGGAGCGCGAGGAATGGAACCGAAAGAGCCACATCCTGCCACTCGGCTTCGCAGCCACAGACGAGCTGTTTGATAAGTCAGTCAAGTGTTTTCACTACGTATTCAGCGCTGTGCTCGAGAGACAAACATGTCAAATTATGGGGATCCTGACAATATGGAACTGAATCATATGGGATAAATATTTTCGACGGACATTTAAGGGCTGTTTCACCATCCATTGATTAGTGTTAACTGACGGTTAAATGTGATGCCGTCTCTATTTGTTTTGTTCGAATAGACGGAGACGGCATCACATTTAACCGTCAGTTAGTAGTTTCAAAAAAAAAAAAAAGTTAACACTAATCAATGAATGGTGAAACAGCCCCTTATAGTGTACTTAAATTATGACATGATCGTTTGCTTGAAGAAGCCGTGGTGGCCTAGTGGTTTGACCTATCGCCTCTCAAGCAGAGTGTCGTGGGTTCGAACCCCGGCTCGCACCTCTGAGTTTTTCGAAATTCATGTGCGGAATTACATTTGAAATTTACCACGAGCTTTGCGGTGAAGGAAAACATCGTGAGGAAACCTGGACAAACCTGCGAAACGATTCAATGGTGCGTGCGAAGTTCCCAATCTGCACTGGGCCCGCGTGGGAACTATGGCCCAAGCCCTCTTGTTCTGAGAGGAGGCCTGTGCCCAGCAGTGGGAGTTGGGACGTATATAGGCTGGGATGATGAATCGTGTCTCGACAGTGGTCGATCAAAATCAAAACGCTTTTATAAGTAGACCGCTAAGGGCGATTTTACTATCTTTTTTAGGGTTCCAAACCTAGAAAGGAAAAAAAAAACGGAACTTTTATAGGATAATTTGGTTGTCTAACTGCTTTTACAGCAAGCATAATTTTTCTATGTCCGTCTCAGTATCCCATATAAAGTGACCCAACACTGTGCACGTTTTGCTCAGGGGCAGTGTTCTGCTAACACCCACAAATAACCACAAAATTACTACAATACAAAACCAACTCGCGCTTGGCCGGCTATACTGGCATAACTTTATGAAAGACCGTAATCAATTCATCAGATCATCGCCAAGAGGAATGTGCCGCAAGAAAACTTGACAGAAAGCAGTCGTTTTTTTTTTCAAGCTTTGGTCACGTCAACGTCATATCGAGTCACCTGACTCCTGCTAAACTGGATGGCTAACAAATCATTTCAAAACTTGTTTCCACAAAGTTTCAACCACAAGCAATAGCTAGTAATTAGAATTACAAAAGTCCACCATTAAGGCCGCGTTTCCAACAGAGATGTGCGAGGATTGTTTCGAGGAATGTCTTTATCATGAACCAATAGAAACACTTTAGTTATCTATCCTCACCACCCATCCACGAGCATACCTGCAGGGCTACTACGAAACTCGAAATTCGTGTCGTGTGGTCCCTCTCGCTCTTGTATTAAATAGTACAAGTGTCAGAGGGACCGTACGACACGAACTTCGAGTTTCGTAGTAGCCCTGGTGGTTTTTACCGAGATTAATCTGTCCGCGACATTTTTCAAACAATTGCAGATTTTTGTAAGTAAACATGTTTTTTCTGTAATTTAATAGATGGTGTACATGAATACATGTCATCCTACGTAAGTTCAACCTATTAAACCGTGAAATATCTTGTTGGAAGTACGATTTTTTGGTAACGCAGGAGACGCCCAAAGTGCCGTTAAAATAGTTGATTGGCCCACCTATCAGGTAAACACGCAGCTTTATGTATACAGATACTGGCCTCCCCCACCACCGGAACCGCCGCCACCGGAGCCCGAACAGAAGCCCAAAAAGGGGAAGGGGAAGAAGTAAACCTAACTAGTTGTAGGTAGAATCAAAATAAAAATATTATTCGATTACAGACATTTTTATTATCTATTCGACATCCGATATAATATCAAGTTGCACTTTAAAGGTATACAACGTACAAGAATAACGTCTTTTTTTAATACATAGGTAGTTTTTATTACTGAAATTGTGCCGATTTATATACAATTAAAATTATTAACGCATTCACTGCCACCGACGCGCATATGCGTTTCCGGAACTTCACCCAGTGCCGCTGTCATAATTATTCATACATTTTGAACGCACATGTGCGTCGGTGGCACCTGTGGAAGGCAGTCGGCAGTGAATGCGTTTAATCCGTTCATAAAAATTAGAAACTGCCACTGTATTGAAATTAAAATTTTATTTATCAAATTTACAAACTGTCAATGAGGGTTTACAGACGAAATGTCGCTAGATGGCGTTAGAATCGTGAGGGCCGTTTGACGTTGCCAACTTGCTCCCGATTGGCTCCTTTAGTTATCAATAACGTGACACGACTGTCACTTGTCAAATGATCTCACGATCCTAGCCTGTCACAGAAACATCTAAGATAGGGTCTGATATAGTGTATTTTTCAACCTCAATGGCGGAATCATCGATAGTTTCGATGGAGCTATATTTTAAAATTTAAATTGATAGGGTCTGATATCGGTGCCAAGAATGCCGGTATACTTAAGAGAGTTTAAACTTGCTGAGCTGGCAACGTTGCATTTTTGTTAGTTTTTCTCGATTATTCCATAAAAAATTAATGAAAATTAAAAACGTGGTAATATAATTATTCGTGATAGACATTTAGGTACATTCTTTAAAAATGAACAAATGTTTATTAACGTTTTTTAATGAAAATAAAAGTCTATCGCGAATAATTATTGGAGTAGACACCATAACGTATAAGAAGAGTTCTCTTAGACCACATTTTTAATTTTCATTCATTTTTACGGAATAATCGAGAAAAACTAACAAAAATGCAACGTTGCCAGCTCAGCAGGTTTAAAGGTTCTTACTTAACAAATTATTTTCAATAGAGGTCTAATCGGTGATAGTTTTTTTGACAATCGTAACAGCTTGTTATAACCTAAATCAGTGTTTTTCAACCTGTGGGTCGCCGTATCTTTAAAACACTCGCCGTTATTGTGTATGATTATTCAACGTTTTTAATAAACGTAAAATAATACAACTAACCTGCAAGTGGAGGTAAGCTGGGTCGCCGAATATTTTTCATACCAAGGGGGGTCGCGACATGAAAAAGTTTGAAAAACACTGGCCTAAATTGAATAAAGCGAGCCTTATTGTCACGCACTTGGAATCACAATCGTTTTCACCTCTTTTTTCTGTCACACCGTATAAGACGAGGGTAGAAAGAGACGGTGAATGCGATCGCGAACGTCAGCGCGTTAGAAAATACGGCCTCTGCAGGGCTACTACGAAACTCGTAACTCGAAGTCCGTGTCCTGCAGTCCCTCTCGCTCTCGTATTACATAGTATAAGTGTCAGAGGGACCGCACGACACGAACTTCAAGTTTCGAGTTTCGTAGTAACCCTGCAGGTTCTATAGTACCGGTAAAATATCGATATTACCCCTTCATTAGGTACCGGTATCGAGCCCTGATCGATGATATGCGTTAGACCCCAGGCGTGTTAACAAAGACAGCTTAGGCATTCGTTAAACGTGTGTTTAAGCCTGTCCGTTTTACAGAAAACTCGTTTTGGGCCTGTCCAAGACACATTTTGTTGTGGTAAGACCTGAGCTAAAATGAGTTTAAAATTGCTAGGTATAACAATTTCATTGCCGAAAGGCGTTTTTCGATTTTCCATTCCAGACTTAAGAGCTGGATTTAACTGTGATAACTGTGTATCAGCGTAGCAGTTTAAATATTAACGTTGGCTAGTCCTTTAGTCCCATCTCGTAGCCAGTTTCGTAGCTAGTTACGAAATGGGATTTGTGCTTTCCATCTTGTAGCTAGCAAATGGGAACAATTCTCTCATCTCGTAACCAGATTTGGTAATTAGCTACGAAACGATAATTCTGCTTTTCCACCTTGTAGCTAGCTACCAAATGGGAACAATTCTCCCATCTCGTAGCCAGATTTGGTAACTAGCTACGAAATAGGAATTGTGCTTTCTTATCTGAAGCTAGCTACCAAATGGTAACGATTTTCCCATCTCCAAGATTTGGTAGCTAGCTACGAAATAGGAATTGTGCTTTCGAATCGGGAATCATTTCCCATTTCGAAGCCAGCTACCAAAGCAGACATCGAGATGGAAACAAAGGTAGCTCATTTGAGTTCGCTATCGGTTACGTTTTTGTATAGAATATACTTGATTTTTAACCTAAAACTTATTTCGTCAACACTAAAAATAACAAACGAAACAGGCCCAGACACAAAATATATCGTTTATAGAACCAATTACATTCGAAATGAACGGTGTTATAAGAAGCTGACGTTTCTATTGGTTAACAGTTTTTTTTATTATTATTATGACATCCATACAACACATAATTATATTACTCTAACGTGATCACTGCCGTCATCACACAAATGCGTTCAAATGAAAACGCATATATGCGTTCGCGGCAGTAAATGCCTTTAAAACACAAACATACAATCATAAGACGTGGAAGAAAAATAGTTCTAAATTCATAATTTCATAACTGGCCTAATATATTTGAATCATCTTACATCTAAACGAGTCTAACATTAAAAATGGCGTCTATACAATATCAATAAATTATTTACAGAGTCTTAATTAGGATATCACTTACATTTGGTTAATTATTATAATTATTTCGAAACAATTTGGTACCGAACGAAATGAGCAGACAATGTTTTGAGCAAAAACTTGGAAAGCATCAAATTTAACTTTTACCCCAAATCCCCATTTAAGTACCCCAATTTGGGGAGAAATTGATCAGTTCATTTAAGTTTTAGATAATCGGCAGTGTGATCGTATGCATTATTTCGCCATTCATACTTCCATTTTTAATAGTGTGAACCTTCTGCATGTAATTTAACTTTTAGGAGCCAGCATACACGCCATTCATACTTCCATTTTTAATAGTGTGAACCTTCTGCACACATATGAGGAGCCAGCATACACTAATGAAGATTACAGACGGAGCTGAGAGAAATAGTCAGTTTTAGCGAAGAATAGTTTAAAAAATTCCTAATAGATACTACATACTACGTTTGACAGCCGCCATATTCACGTACCAGCTTCACCGTCGACAGTTTGTTTAGCAACAGTCATTATTGATAGGGGGGGAAACAAGTGGGGGCGTCATCGGATTGGAAAGCAATCACCGCCGCCTACGGACACCCATAAAATAAGCTGATGTGTTACCGACCCTTTGAAAAAGGAGTAGGCTTTGTTTTTTTTAAGATCATCAAGTTGTAACAAGTTGTTATTGTAGTACTTAGACTATACATAGCAAATATTTAGGTGCCTACTGTGTAATTTATATCTTCATCCTTATCGACCATAGACAATTTCTGACAGCTCCTCTGACGTTTTTCTAGTTTTAGCGACTTTAAACGAGATCAAAATGTTATATAAGAACGAAATAAATAATTGACGCAAACTACAAAATAATATTAATACAATTGTGATGATGTCAACTTGTTTACATAGTCAATTCATGTGTCCTTACCCATAGCATCCTGCCTAAATAATACAAACGGTGCTAGGCAGACTTGACACCCCACACTTCAGCCTTCTCGTGACCACGGCCAGTGTAATGTGGTCGAAACGTCGAGGTAATTATTACTCGTGTTTTAGCGTGACATAGGTCCCGTTTGTGGAATTTTGACTATGAGTGGAAATCACGAAAGTTTAAAACATTAAATATAAACCATCAAAGTGATACGGACAATACGGTATTTGACAACTCCTGATTTTGCCATATCTTAATATTATTATTAAAATAAAGATATACAGATAGTTTAGCGAAGAGAAAATTTAAATCGGTTGAAAATTGGATTTATACTGATTTTTTGAAAAATCTATATACCTGTCTCTTTCTCAAACGCTTTTCTCTAGTATGGCGATACTGGCGTGTGACGTCACATGCCAGCATGTTTTTCTCTGTCTAATCTTGAATTTCAAATCTTTATAACTTTGTTATTTGTAAAGGTAGCTTAAAATTGTTTTTCTATTCGATAACAGGTATTGTGTAGTTTTAATTTATAAAACATATACAAAATAGTCAAATACCGTATTTGAACCAATGGCTTAAATCTATTACGATTTCAATGGAATGTCAGAAGTGAAAGAGAGGGCTTAAGTTTACTCAATCTTCTTGCTCCCTCTTGATCCCAGTGCATACTTAATGTAACAGCGCAGAGGCCATACTATTTGCGGGGCATCCGCAATCGCATTCATCGTTAGATAGAGATCGTTTCTATAGATAGAGATCTATACTTATCATTTCAGAGAAAGAAATAGTAAGATTGAAATTTCAAGTTCAATAGACACTAGACAGTATGGCCTCCGAAAAGGGACCAAAATGAGAGAAAAATGGGACGAACGTACTTAAGAGCATACAAGACACTTAAGGGCATATAAGACATCAATTTTTGCTCTATCAGACTGTATCGTAGTAAGACGTTTGCCAGTCTCCAACTTAACAAGAAAAAAAATCTTTGCATTAATTACCACAGAATAGAAACGATTAAGTAGCAGAAATGTCATAAGTTCTGAGGCCTTAAGGTGCGACCAAACGGCTGCTTAAAAAACGGTGACGGCACGGAATCGCAGTGACGCACCGTTTTTATTGCATGCTTTCCACACCGCTGCTTAAAATACGCAAACGGTGCGGAATCGCAGTGACGTGCCGTAAACGACAAGACTTTTGTTCGGTAAAGTCCTGACGTTTTGCGGCACGTCACTGCGATTCCGTATTTTAAGCAGCAGTGTGAAGAGCATGCGATAAAAACGGTGCGCATACGGTGCGTCACTGCGATTCCGTGCCGTCACCGTTTTTTAAGCAGCGGTTTGGTCGCACCTTTATTTTGTCTTACTTGGAATCAGTCAATTTCACCACTTCTTAACTTTCTATTTTTGATTCGCGCTGTCATCGTTCATCCACCATTACCTCACATATTTCGTTTTCTAGAACTTTTTTACCGTACAACGGCAAAAACTACTAGACACTGGCAAAATTGTCCTCCAATGGACAGAGCCATATTTTTTTAAAGAAACAACAACAACACCACTTCTTCTGTCACACCGGATAACACGAGGCTACAAAAAGATAGTGAATGCGATGGCGAAACTTTACGCCTTAGACAATACGGCCTCTGGGATCTCGCGTCAAAACCGTCAATTTTTCTAGGTGAAATTTATAACCATTATTTCATGGCTCAGTTTTTTAACGTATTGATTGGAAATAAGAGTTTTTTTTTTCAAAGTAGTGACGATATTCCGTTTTTATTAATTGAATGAGGTGCAAGTGCAACCTACTACACCGGCACAGAATAGTGCTTACACCGTCGCACGATACAAATTCATAAAAGTATCGTTTAGTACGGGTTTCAATGGTTTACAAATGGTAAGGACGTATAGAATGTTATTGTTAAATTTGTGCCGGGACAGTCCTAGTATGAAATGGTCTAATAGAGCAGTCCTTTTCACACTCTTTACGAGAAAGAAATAGTTTTAGTCTGCGAAAAAACCTAGCGCGCAATTCAATAGAGTCAAGACAGAATTTACAAGTTAAATTTATCAAGGAAGACTTATAGATTTAAAACTTAAACATTTTACTACCTAAATCAGTCGGACACACAATGCAATGATTTCATCTCTTTCGCGCTGATAATGCAAAAGGGTGAAATTTATAAATTTATTTTAAACAAAAATATACATGAAATATAATGCCTAATGGTTTGTTTACACTGAGAACCGACGTGACACATTTCCTTGAGAGAATACGTCAAGATTGCACTTTGGCGTTCTGTCTCTATTTGTTCTGGCCCTAAGTTGCATGAAATTACAGCTTAGTGATTTAGTTTTTAATATATTGGTATGATTATGTTATGATTCATCAAAACATGCGATGGTATTATGGAGGTACTTCGAGATTCATTTAATAAATACACTCAATTTTACTCTACATAAGTACTCTGTCCGTTCGCCGAAAGTTAATAAATATGATAACGTCTCGGAATAATCCCCGCGGGCAAAAAAAATTAGTAAAATACGACATAAGAAAATAATTAAGAAACTTTCAAAAGGTACCTACCTACCCAAGCGCTAGTACGAGTAATGTATAGTTACTTTCGTATCGAATTTATAATTAATGTTATATTAAAACAAAACAGCTGTTGACTATACCTTCTCGTTTTACTTGCAAGCTTCCAAAAATATTTATACTTCTTCAATGACTAACCTGTATCAGCCATGTGATGAGATCTCTTTATTTATTTGAATCGACATTCCACTGGATCACATTCATATTACGCGATCAATCAATGTATAATATACAATCATGTATATGATTAATATACAGATTGTTCATAATTATTCCCTTTTAAACCAAAACTTGGCAAGACAAGTTTACTCAATTCAAGCCTCGTTGGATTCTTGTAGCACTAACAAAAATAACTTAAAAAAAATTACAAAAAGATGATCTTAGATTATCTGTGGGCACGGCAGTGCCCCCGCCAAGTCGAGCAAAACAAAAACAAAGGCACGGCCGTACCATACTTTTCTCGAAGCCATTCAGACTATTTTCAACATGTATCTTATTAGATACGCTGCCAAGTTTAGGTTAGGATCAAATACAAATTAAATATAAGAAACGTAGTCTTTCATGTAACGTCTTTCCTGGTTATATTTTTATTTAGTCCTATTTCGTAACTAGATTTGGTATCTAGTTTCGAAATGGGAAATGTGGTCATTCATTAAAATATAGGTAAATACAAATACCAAAATGCGGTAATCTTTGCTTGGCTCATTTCAACTACGCATAAAAATAGTTTAATCTATAAATTACTTTTTTTTTACAGTTGAAAACTTCTTCTCATGTTAAACGATTATGAAACCTCAACAGATTAAATAATACATCATTGTTAACGTAAGCAAGGGGGGTTTAGAAGGTTGCTTACTTTGCTGACAAGGGGGCGGGAAAGTAAAGAAACTACTAAAATTCTAAATATAGAGGAGCGGGACCTCCTGGCACAAGTATTTCTATACTTAAAAGGAAGTCCCAACCTTGACACTATAATTGTAAACACTAAAGAATACAATAAAAAGTATTTTCATTTTCAATTCTGCTTACAAATGATTTGACTGACCCTCCTAGTTTCGATTAGATTATTTTTAGTTGAATGAGATACATTATAAAAAGTTGAAGATGCCAAATCTGGCTAAGAGATGGGACTAAAGTATTGTTATTAGGTTTGACCAAAAAGCTATCTAAAAGCATTTAAAACTTTAGTCGCTAGCGATATAATTATATGGCGACGTACCTGTACCTATGTGACGTTAATCTATAATATGAAATGAGCAATGGCACATATTTGAGTTGTAATGAATGAGTTGAAAATGCCACTTAAATGCACTTGTACAAATTTTGTTCATCAATTTATGGCGGGGAATATTATTAAATATATAATAACCAATCACTAGTTTCTGCTGAACAAGTTTTTTGCGATAGTTTTTAAAATAACAATTTAAGTTTGCAACACTGGGGCAATGGCGTATCAAAAAAAATAAGGAACAAATTATACGAAAATGACCAAAAAAAATTTGTAAAAATAATCAACTAACTTGGGCATTTTTTACCCCTATCACGATAGGAGAAAATTCTCCGAAAATTGACAATAGAAACTAGTCTTGAATTCATCATAAAAATGTATAAAAAAAATTTTTCTTTCGGCAGTCAAAATATAACAGTCAAATACGAAAAGATTAGCTGTCAAGGTTTAAGAGCGTTTATACCTGCTGAGCTGGCAACGTTACGTTGCGTTGCATTTTCATCAAATTTTTATGGAATAATCGAGAAAAACTAACAAAAATGCAACGTTGCCATCTCAGCAGGTATAAACGCTCTTAACGCGCTGCTAGCTATCAAATTCGATATTTCATCATATGCCGTAGACGCACATGTGCGTTCGAATACATACAAAATTATAACAGCGGCACAGCATCACGAAAACGACGAAAATATGTGTCCACATGAGCATAATTAATACGTCAAGCTTATTAACGAAACTTAATTATTTGTATTAAGCTTGACACATATCGGCAGACATTGTTATATCAAGTCTTTTATCTATATACTTATTTACCACCTCAAATATTTCAGTTACACAGGCTGTTTGATAATTCATTGATAAATTGTGATCTTTGAGACTTGGCTTGGTTCGGCCTTTTAATTCAAAAGCTCGAAACCACACACACACACACACACACACTTTAGTACTATTTTTAAGAAGATAAATAATTTCACATTTTATCGAATCAATCACAAAACATTCTGTGTAACTGAGCAGACTTTGTCTCCGGCTATTACGTCTACATCACTAAGTTATGGTTACACAATAACACTATAATAGAGCAAAATGATCTTTCGACCTCCACAAATAACGGCTACGATTTCATGTCCAGTTCACTTATTGACACTTACATAGTTCATAATCTGTACACATTCTTAACACTTCACAATTCATTCGGTCTACAACGTTTCCCGCGCGTTTAAATGCAAATGGCGTCTGTTCAAAATCTCTTCGACTGTTATTTAGTATGTGTGATATAAAAAGTCAAAAGCACTGTATTGTGATTAGATGTGATGTATATGACAGTTAAAGTCCCCAACAATGTGAAATAATTCACAAACACGTGCTTTTGAGCTTTAACCCCGCTTAAATTGGTTTTAAACTCAGATTAAAAATTTAAAATCAAGAGCAAAATATAGAAAGAAGTCTGATTTTAAATGTAACATCTGAGTTTATCTTAAGTCCACCAACTGGGTAGCCCTTTAAAAATATTTTCCAATTTGATGATACTTGATATAATCCTTTGACAGGTGCTTTTTGTGTACTTATAAGAATGTTTAGAACCACGTTCACTATTTCTGCGTCACACCATAACCATATCATCAATGTAAACGGGATAGAAGCTACTACTGTTTTGGAAAATATTTTTCAGTGACCCAGCTGATCGTATGATATGTATGGCTGTATGAATATGACACTCGTGGTACGCACCCGCGAGTCATCCATCATGTATGTGTAAGCGTAGGGTTTGGGTTGTATGTGTTGTGTGAGTGCTGCATGGCTATATGTGTAGCGCGGCCGGAACGCGCGGGGGCGGCGGCTACAGGAGCGCCCGTCGGCACTCGTCGCGGTACGCGCCCGCGGTGCCCCTGTTTCATGTCTGCCATCTACGCGAAAAAGGAAACTTCAAATAAAATGGCTGAACCTAAAATATTTTTTCTTCTTCCGTGCGTCTGCGCTACTACAAAGCACGGAACCAAAGTGTGACAGTGAAGAAGAAAGTTAAAACAAGCACTCTACAAAGTAACTCCTGAATCATTCGATTATTTAAAACATCACCGCTTTTAACACCTCGATTGAGGGGGTTTTGGGAAGCTGCCATAAATAATGTTAAGAGTAGTAAAGTACACTGTGGCTAACCTGGACTTCTGAAGTTCGATCTGTCCCTCGAGTGTTTTAGCGAGGTAGATGACGAGCAACTGCGCGAGCGCAACACCGAGCGCACCCGAAGCGATCGTGTACAGATTACGCTCTGCCCACGACCGCACTATCTCTATGCACCCGCTCGTCCACACGCGTTTGCTTGCCTCGGCCACCTGGAAAGGGTTTATTTTTATTTAGGGGGGCATATTTATTTTTAAATTACGCTTGCGCCTGTTTGCTACACCATATTGGTAAAATTGTGTTGAGACTTATTTATATCCACATCATGGTTATGTACATACAATTTATGGCAAATGAAGAAACTGAAACTAATACTTTTCAAGTAGCCTCTAAAATTTCAAGAAGCAAAGCTACATTGAAATCAACGCCATCTATAATAATCCACCTGAACCACTAAGCTCCACTCACCGGGTAATTCTGCACCCCATAGCCACACATAATGTTGACGAGTCCCGAGGCTATGTCGGTCGCGTTGATGCAGCAGGAGAAGGGAACCCCACACCGCTCCACGGAGGGCGAGGAGCAGTTGAAATACTCGTTCTTGGACCAGTCCATGTAACCGTCCGAGGTTAGACCGCAGCAGTGGAACTGGGGACAGGAAAGTCATTGGTTCTATACGAAAAATTAAAAATTGATTAGGTGGGTTCTGAGTCTTTCCAAAATGATCACTAAACTTACTTAAATTAACAAGAGAACCAATGAAGAAAAAGAGTTGCCTCGCTACTCCACCACCACCAGTACTGTGATAGTACAAAGCATAATACTTAGTATAACTCTGACAAACAACAACCGCATCACACTTTAGCAGTTTGTGGGAAGCAAAAATCGGAACTATCAAAATGTCCCTTTTTGCGGTCCGAATGGGAAGATGGTAAACCATTATGCACTACATCTTATTATTTTTAATATTCCTATTCCCATTCCTATTCCTATTTTTATTTTCATTCTCATTGCCATTTTTATGGTAAACACCCCAAACAGACTAGTATCGGCACTTACATCGCTCTGAGCAAAGTCAATGAAGTTCTGGAGATCAGGATCATCCCTGTACGCGTGCAGCACCCGTTCCGTGAAGCTAAGCTCCAGTAGACCGTGCAAGGAGCGCGGGAAGGCAAACCCGCAGACCGCGCCCCCCATCTCCACGAGGAAGAGAATGAGGAGACAAAGGGAGTACTGAAAGAAAAATAGAAAGTGACGGAATTATTATGCATCTTGTCCGTACATAACCATAGGGCCCACGATATACTAGTGTCGCTGTCATCTCAGCTCTGGTGCCATAAAACCATGTTTCGAACCGCTCGCACGTGGGAGGCTATCGCATCTCTCGCTCGGACATTGCAGCGGCTTGCGAGCGAGATCCGATAACCTCCCAAGAGCTAGCGAGAGATCCAAAACATGGTTTTATAGCCCTGGAGCTCAGATGATAACGGCGCTGGTATAGTTGACGCAGTATGCACGGAGCGGGTGGACGCGTATTGAAAATTAGTATGAGCAGCGCTAACTGCGCGCGTCGCGTGCGACAGATGTTACCTGCACCCCCGCACGCAGGCGTGCGCCCGCGAAGTGCACCCGCACCAGCTAGTGTAGCCCTTACCTTACATAAATAACCAGCACTGGAAGGGACCATATATTTCCTACTTCAAAGAGGTTTCGGCAAAGTTGTTGGATTTTTAATAGCAATAAAACTAAACTGTTACTATATTAGCAATGGTATGTTAACTAGGGTTATGGAGAGGGTTATGCTCGGGGTTTCTCTGCGGGATAGAATCAGACATAGCCCGAAGAATTGCGAAACTGAAGTGGCAGTGGGCGGGGCACATTGCTCGCAGGACTGATCTGGGGTCAATAGGTTCTCGAATGGCGTCCGCGGTCCGGGGGACAAGCTGTCGGTAGGCCTATATACAACAAGATGTAGCGACGACCTGGTTAAGATCGCAGGATCGCGGTGGATGCGAAAAGCACAAGACCGGTCTGAGTGGAGAGCCTTGGGGGAGGCCTATGTTCAGCAGTGGGCGTCTTTCGGCTGACATGATGATGATGATGATGTTAACTATGTTATTGGTCCCTTTACTTTTAATTTAGGCTCCGAAAAATTAGGGACGACAACGAGCGAAGAGAGGAGTGTTAGGTACAATTGCGACAACAACGCGTGAGCCGAGCGAGCGAAGCTAACGCGCCACGACAGCGGCCAGCGAAGCGCCAAGACCTAATTAATTTAGGAAATAATTTGGGCTCTACCAGTGCTGCTGCTGGTTATGTAAGATGGTTATGTACAGTCAAGTGCAAAGATATCGATACGGCCAAAGTTACAAAAATATGTTTAAACTTAATGTTAAGTGCATAAAGTCGTAAATAGATATTTTGTAAGTTTGGCCGTGTCGATATCTTTGTACTTGACTGGAAGGAGGAACAAGGGGAAGTATCCTTATCAGGTAGTCAACACTTTTGTTAGGCAAACCGGAGAGGGAGTTGCCACGGGATTTTTGTTTGTTTACTCTTTCACACTAAAGTCTGCACAGGCTTGGATGAAATTTGGTATGTCGATATAACCGGACGTCTGGAATAACATATACGCTTATTTTTATTACTCATCATGATCTCGCTAAATTTCATATATACTACGATTATATATGAAATTTGAAATTGTGGGATTTTAGGTAAGTATTTCGTGAGACGAGATATATTGTGGAAAGGTCCCATCTGCTAAACAATCACTCATTCACTTTTGGTGACTGTGTGATGTTATACTATACTGTTATGAATCTCAAGAACGCGCGACTTGACTGTGAGATTGTAAACATGTGCGCTACGTTAGCGTATGTCATACAATCAAACACTACTCATACTAGGTACACAGCTGTATTTTATAAATAACTACGAGCAATACTATAAGAACGTAAAACATACCTGTTACATTAATTATTTCGGCCTATACAGGGTTTACACCGATCGGTCAGTATCGGAAAGTCAGAAACTATAAGACATACGAAGATCTGTTCTTCAGAACCATGACATGTCATCGATTTTACTAACAAGAAAAACTGCATTCATACATTAAAAAAAAAACTTTTATTCACCTCGGGAATCGAACCCGGACATTTTGAAGAATAAAACTTATATGGCGTGAGCCATAGTTCCCACGCGGGCCCAGTGCGGATTGGGAACTTCGCTACAGTTCGAATAACGCAGCTCTAGCGGAAAAAGGTTGGCGGAGCGAGGATAGGTAAATGAAGCGATTCTATTGGTTCATGACAAACACAATCCTCGCACATCTCTGATGGAAACACAGCCTTTGAGGCCTTTGAGGTTGTAATGTGTGGAGTTCTTAAACTTCTGAGCAAACATTGGATCAAAAAAATGTGAACTCTACTCTTGTTAACGGAAGTAGACGCGTGTTCAGATATTTTTGATCAAATATTTGCTCAAAAGTTTACAAACTCGACTGTACTATAAAATACTTACAAATTTGAGCAAGCAAGTGTTTTCCCGCAACGCGCCGACGCATCCCGCGAAGCTGACGACGAAGACAACGCCACCTAGCAACGCGAGCAGCAGACTGATGTTTAACATCACATCGTATACTGTATCCAGCTGAAATCATAAG
The DNA here is from genome assembly GCF_025370935.1 of Choristoneura fumiferana. Lineage (NCBI taxonomy): Eukaryota > Metazoa > Arthropoda > Insecta > Lepidoptera > Tortricidae > Choristoneura > Choristoneura fumiferana. Next base: position 3,632,735 of record NC_133496.1, on the reverse strand, counting down.
TTGGAATTTATAGAGATGCACCGGGTACCCGGCTAGGATCCGGTACCCGGCGGTTTCGGCACTTTTTCAGGATCCGGCCGGATACCGGATAATAATGCCGGATAACGGGTAAGTAAAAAAAAAAGGAAACCAACTGTTTTCATAGGAAAATATTTATTAAATTTAGTACTTAAATCAACTTATAATTTTAACAAATAAAAGTCTTTATTTATCATTATTATAGTAACTAACTAATCATTGAGATCCATTTATTTAAGTATTAATTTGTTAATTTTTTAATGGCATCATCATAGTGAATCAATAATCAAACTTCAAATTCGGCAGATTGTGATGTAAAAACACAAGTTTTTCGGCACGCGTAGGATCTAGTCTGTTTCTTTTCTTTTCATACACCAATCCAGCCTCCGAAAACAGTCGTTCTGAATATACGGAGCTGGATGGAGTTGATAGGTATGTACATGCTAAGTTGGTTAGTATACGGATTTGTACTCCTGTGCACTCTAGCATAGCTTAGGTAATGCTCAATCTCACACACAGACAGACACGCTGACGGCACCCCCCCCCCCCCCTCTCTGCCTCACCCCGCACCGCTTAGCCGCATTTTAATTTTTTCCGCAGATTCAACAAAAATTATGCCGGGACCCGTTACCCATTACCCGGCAAAACCAGGATCCGGACCACCTCTAGAATTTATTGAATCAGACTTTAATTTGTGGAGGTCCATATCAATGAAATGAAAACAATTTTACACATTAAGACATGATGTTAGACTCTAGAGATCACAACCGTTCACCATACCACCAGATGTTAGGCATGATGTTAAAGATGCCTAAGATCTGGCATGGTGAATGACTGTTGCTCTGAGGATAATCTCTTGTTTGAGTTCAGAACGCGTGGTACGTGTTTTTTAGGACTAAGTCTACTGTCATACCTTGATAAGTCCCGTAGCTTGCCATTTGTCAACGAAGGCGTAGAGACCCACAGCGATGAGCAATCCTCCAAATAACTGAAAAAACGGTAATAACACATCATTTTTACAAAATTGGTTATTTTTTTATCGAAAACATAAGTACCGTAACGACCCGTGTGGTGTCGAGTTAGAATTACACCTCTCTATTTCTTCCGTGGATGTCGTAAGAGGCGACTGAGGATATAGGTTAAGGTATACCGTAGGCGACAGGCTAGCAACCGGTCACTATTGTACCGTTATAGTCAAACTTAAAACCTAAAATTGCTAAAAGTGGCTCTGAAGCGGTAACGTTTCGTGTGCTCTGCCTAGTGCCTACTTCATTTGGGAATACAGGCGTGATGTTTGTGTGTGTGTGAAAACTATTTTAGTAAGCAGTTGGGTTCGTTTTAGTGTCCGACCGATTTTTTTTGTTTTTCTAAAAGCGCAGATTCGGTTTTAGCTCTAGTTTCGGCTGAAAGCAAAACCGTAACCGCAACCTTTATAAACGTGTTTAAATCGTTCATTAAAATGTCGGTGGACAGTTCTCTCTTGACAAATGAACAATGAATCACCCGTGATTCATGTTACATCTCGGCCTGTTTATGGCCCACTGCAGGGCACAAATGGGTGAGGACCAAAAAGTTGCACACCGTTAAAGCTGCGTTAGCAGGTAGTTATAATTTCCATTAACTTTTTCCGTTGTGACACGAAAATTAATCATACTTCGTGTCACAACGGAAAAAGTTAATGGAAATTATAACTATCTACTAACGCAGCTTTAACGGTGTGCAACTTTTTGGTCTTCACCCAAATAGGGTTGCCAACTATACTGATAAAAACAGTATTATATTGTTTTTGACTACTATACTTTACAATACTGTTTAAGTATACAAAATACTGTTTTCAGCAGCCTCTTATTTATCCTAATTTTAGTTTTATTTCTGACGAGGTCTATTTTGTCTTTAATGCATTAAAAGAAAATATTGTTAATTTTTCTAAAATACTGTTTATTTCCCTTCTGAGGCCTAAATATATTTTATTTCTTGTAAAAAAGAGTTGGCAACCCAAGGCACGCGGGCACAATTTGGATTGGGAACTTACCTGGCATTCATGTAGGTGGTATAAAATAATTGTTATGTGAACCAATCAGTAGCGTAGCGTAGTGGGGGCGGAGGGGGCGGTCCGCCCCGTGCGGCAATTTGGGGCGGCTAATTCCATAATAAATAATACTGAATAATATCTAGATAATAACATATTTTCAGTTTTGTCGCACCTACGATTCGTATCGATTAGAACAAGCCCGAAATATTCTATGACTTATACTGTGACGAAACCAGCGAATCCACTTTCTACAATGACATCTTAGTTTTTTAAAACCTAAACAAGAGGGCGGTAAATTCTTCGTCCGCCCCGGGGGTCTGATACCCACGCTACGCCACTGGAACCAATAATTATGATACAAATCAATAATAGCCAATTGTTTATTTTATTTTATAATTCCGAGCTACAGGTCTCCTTCAGACAGAGGGTTTCCATAAAGTGCATTTAATTTCACGCACCATTGAATCTTCGCACAGGTCTCACAGCTGGGTTTCCACACACGACTCAGTGTCCCCCACGCGGAGAGGCCATTGCGGATTGTATAATAATTTCACGCGCACCATTGAATAGCTTCGCAGGTGTGCGCAGGTTGGCTCACAATGTATTCACCTTATAAACTCGTGGTTTTCAAATGTTATTTCACACACGAATTTGTAAGAACTCAAAAGTGTGTCCGGGGTTGAACCCACGCTCCTCTGCTTGAGAGGCCATAGGTCAAGCCACCATACCATGGCTTTAAATGGAACTGTTACACTTTCACTTTTTAACAAAAATAGCTAATTTTAAACAGTTCACGGAATATTGATTAGTCACAACATTACATAGCAGTCTTGTAGATATTCTGCCTTCTAATGAATCGTAAATAATGTGTTAGTTAATACACTGAAAATCTCAGTCCGCAATAGTATTTTTTTTATTGTCAGTTAATTTATTGTATTTATTTTTTTGATATAATGTAATTTCTCCTACTCGAATGACTCACTCAATAATGATAAGGGACAACCATATATTGCAATTAGGGCGTGCAAAACCGGAAGGTTTTCAAAACCGGTTTTGAATTGCGGTTTTGAGAGCCCAAAACCGGAAACCGGTTTTCCCGGTTTTGCAATGTTTTTAATATTTATGGTAGAATGGTAGTTTTAGAACAATTTAATCATATTCTATAGTTTAATACCATTATAATATTAATATATAGTTCAATTTTATTACAATTTTTATATCTTTCTTCGTTCTAAAAAAATCGATAACAATCATTTTCAATTTAATTTCTTTAATCTATAATGAAATAACTACCTACCGATTAATGTTATAAGTTTGTAGACGTATATCTATTTTAATTGAAATAATAATGGTTAAAAACGCAGTCAGACACATTTTAAGTAGGTTTAAATAAATCGAGGATATTCTGGCAGAACCGGATTAGTGCACATTATTAATTTTTATATGTTTTTTTAGATAAATAAAGCAGAAAACATTGAGTATGCCTATATATGTTACTTTAAAAAAATGCACTTATTTGTTTACTTCAGAATACCCTAGGAAGAGTAAGATTATCGATTACATTTATTTGCACATATCTAAGCCATACCACATATAAGTACTTTTTAATGTCATTGGTAGCACTTATAGTACTACTAGCTTTTGCCCGCGGCTTCGCCCGCGTGGTCCCGTGCGCTGTTCCCTCGGGAACTGTGCATTTTTCCGAGATAAAAAGTAGCCTATGTCACTCTCAGGCCCATAAACTATCTCTATGCCAAAAATCACGTCGATCGCTCCGTTACGGCGTGAAAGGCGGACAAACACACAAACATACAAACGCTCTTTCGCATTTATAATATTAGTATCGATAGGGTTTTGCAATAGTCAGCCCTTTGTATCTTACGCACACATGGACGCGTGTACAGACGTCGTCGTGCCTATGTAGATTCAAGAACGCGTATTTTGTACGGCGTGGCCTGGCCATCCTGTGGTTGCGGGTGCATGCGAGGGTTACGGGCGGAGGTAGGAGTGTAAGTAGTATAGATAGGTTGCGTTCGGATTTCGGATATTATTCGATGACTCAAAATTAAATATTTTTAGAGCGTCAAAAAAAGTTGATTTAAATCAAAATGTACGTCATCAATAACAGAAAAACCGGAGGTGACTCCGGTTTTTGTTTCAAAACCGGTTTTGAAAAAATCGGTAAATATTGTCCGGTTTCCGGTTTTCAGCAAAACCGGAAAACCGGTTTTGCACGCCCTAATTGCAATGTTATCAATGTCATCGTACCGCAGCCGCAGTCACTGATATCATATCAAACATGGCTCTGAAAGAATAATGTTTGAAATTGACAAAGTTGCTTTACTGGTGTGAATGAAAAGATTTTCGGACAGAGTACAGTCGAGGAAACTCAATCACGAACCAGGGTAGTTTTTTATAATCAAAACGGATGTGTTTTGGCTTCCTGAAATGTGTTTTCGTAAATTGTACAATTCTCAAAACGTCTGCGTTTTCACAATGTTTAGTTTCATTTATCAGCTTTCTCAAATTGTCTGATATTTAAAATGTGTACAATCTCAGGAAGTCGTCTATTCATAATATTACATTCCATTAATATTAAGCATTACCATAATTTTTGCTTTCCGTTATGATCACTTTTTTAAATAGGCTATAGTCTTGTTATGTTTGTTTTCCCATAATGTCTGCTTTATTTCAAAACAATGTTCCAAGGGATTTTCGTAGTTTAGTTTTTTTACTAAAATCAATGCTAATAAATGCGAAAGTAACTCAGTCTGTCTGTCTGTTACTCTTTCACGGCTAAACCGCTGTACCGATTAAGATGAAATTTGAAGACCATTATTAGAGACATTTTGAATCTTTTCTGGAATGCCAACGTTATAAGAAGGCGGATATATTGAGGTTGCAGACATTTTGAGAATAAGCACTTTCTGAAAAGCGAACATTATACAAAAACTGTCAGTCTTGGAGACAGGCAATTTTATATAGCTGATATTTTGAGAAGCTGACCTTATGCAAAAGACGTGTTGACTAGGGCTATGCGGTATTGGGCTTGATGGCAATACCGGTATTATTCCGGTATTCAAATTTTGAAAACCGGTATCCCGGTATTTCGGTAATTTTTCGGTATTTTCCATATTTTCCCTTTATTTTTCTTTCTTTCTGTATAAGTCTGTTGTTTTGTTGAAATATAACCAATATACATGAAAAGCAAGATTTAATAAACTTCCCTTTTAATGAGCAAGTATTAAAATAAAAAACTTAAGTTGTTAATTGTTAACTAATACTTATATAATATGGAATTGGATTCTCTAATTCTTCGGTGAAAATTGTTTCACCGATTATTAGTTCCCAACCAAATTTTCGCATAATTTCTTTCGCTTGTACGAGGCTCATTAAATATCCAGTTCAAGCTTGAAAGGTCTCTACTGATGAAATCTACGCTCCGCCCGGAACCAGCTCAGCTCCAAAACCCCGAGAGCTTTCAGCTCAAACTTCAAAACCATTTCGAATGCCTAGGTAGCGAAGCGACGAGGACGATTACAACGACGGGTTTGTGGAAGCTGTCCATACGATCGGATCTAACTTCTTCAAAACCCGCCGTACTAGAACCAATAAGCTCTCGCGCTCTGGCCTTAGGCTCATGCAGGTGAGGCGTTTTCAAAATCTCTGAAGCGCGATGTACGCCGATTTAATACTAATAAATAGCATTGAAGAGGCTATTGAGCGTATCAGAGGCTCTAAGGTGTTTACCAGGGATCTGTCTGTAAGTCAAAGCCGGTTAATGAAGTTGAAGACCGACGACGGCAGAATAATTTCACCCAAACCTGAGCTGTTGGGGGAAAACGAGAGGTTTTATGGATAGCGACACGACAACCCGAACACCCGTCGAAAATCTAACTAAAGACCCGAGGGCTAGATTAACCCGACACTATCACGAAGACATCCCAGACGTCAGCCTGTACGAGATTAGTATGGCCCTCAAATAGCTTAAAAATGACAAAGCCCCGGGTGACGATGAAATTACAGTCGAACTCTTGAAGGCGGGTGGTAAACCAGTCCTTAAGGACTTTAAGACGCCGTTTAGTTCCGTCCTCCACCAAGGGGGAACATAGAAAGCATGGAACAGAAGACAGTGGTGGTGCTCATCTTCAAAAAAGGTGATAACACCTTGCTGAAGAATTATAGACCCATCTCACTTCTGAGCCATGTTTACAAGCTGTTTTTCAGGGTCATCACAAATCGTCTCGCAAGCAGGTTTTGACGATTTCCAGCCTCCCGAACAAGCCGGCTTCCGAAAACCTATAGTACCGTAGACCACATGTACGTTGCGGCAGGTTATACAGAAGACCGAAGGGTATAACTTCCCCCTTTGCCTTGCATTTGTGGACTACGAGAAAGCCTTCGATTCGATCGAGACTTGGGCTGTGATGCAGGCTCTCCAGCGGTGCAGTTGACTACCGGTATATCGAAGTGTTGAAGTGTCTGTACAAAAACGCCACTATGTCCGTCCGATTACATGACCAGAGCACGAAGCCTATTCCTCTGCAGCGGGGAGTCAGACAAGGAGATGTGATCGCTCCGAAACTGTTCACCGTTGCATTGGAGGATGCTTTTAAGGTTCTGGACTGGAAAGGACGAGGCATCAACATTAATGGCGGGTACTTCACTCGCCTTCGATTCGCCGACGATATTGTAGTCATGGCTGAGACCATGGAAGACTTCAGTGCTATGCTCGCCGACCTCAGCAGTTTCCGACCGAGTTGGCCTAAAAATGAACATGGGCAAGACGAAAGTCATGTCTAACTAATGTCCATGTTGTCCCAACTCCCGCAATAGTCGGGGGCTCTGCGCTCGAAGTTGTTGACGACTATGTATACCTGGGACAAACGGTCCAGTTAGGTAGGTCCAACTTCGAGAAAGCTTACACTACAAATAAGCAAAGCAAACTTGTGCGCGGTAAATTTGAAATTTGAAAGTAGATTAAGAGATAAGTAACTTCAAAAGCCATAAGTCTGAAGACAAGTTATTAAAGTGCTTTCTTGTTTGAAATTAAAGTCGACTATTACTATTTTAAGCACAAGTCAAAATACCGAAAAACCGGTTTTGTAGATATTTAATACCGGTATTAAAAGAGGGGAAAAAATGACCGGTATCCCGGTTTTTCGGTAATACCGAATACCGGTATCCATGCCCTAGTGTTGACATTCTGAAAAGCAGACATTTTGCGAAAAATACATTTTTAGGAAAACGGATATTTCAGGCCTGAGCCCAATTATTGCAATTACTACTTATTTGCTATAGGATAAAATGGCTTGTGGTTGTGAAAGTATAAGATAAGTATGCATTACAGGTAGAAAACAATTGGCTATTTGTGACAAAAAGTATCTAAAAGTAATTTAAACTAAGATGGAACTTTTGTAAATTATGCAAGTGATTTTTATAATTTAAATTTAAAAAATACTGTAACATCAATGAGTTAGAGTTGAAAATCCAATTAATCAAGATAAATGCAATGGAAACAGTCAAGTAACTTTCACAAAAAAAGTCTATGCAACTGAGATTGTCTGGGATTGCTGAAATACTTAACAAAATGTTATTGACTAACTTGGACTAGCAGCTTCGCTTGCATGAACCGTTAAGTCTGGCAATCAAATAGAAATTTATTTTTAAATTCCTATGGGAGTTAGCAAAAATAGGGAATGTGCATGAAACAATTTCTTCTTATAGTACATTGTGTGATAAAAGCGGTAAATAAGGAATTACGAACGAGAGCCTATTAGATGCCCGAAGTCGAAGTCTGAGGGCTTTAATGAGTCGATGTTCGTAATTCTAGTACCGCCCATGCGACATACAAGGTTTGTCATCACATTAGCGAGTAAAATTGCATATTTGTAAAAGAAAAACTAATGTTTTTTCAAAAACCGAAATCCCGATACCGCTGACTGCGCTATTCTCTCCATACAAAATTACCTATTTCTGCATACATTTTGATTTTTTGCCGCTCAGTATACATGCATATTCCATAATGCCCCTTTTGTGCTACGTATGATTTCATTCCATCTTTCAATATTTATTTGTCCCAGAATAGCAAGAAAAGGCCTGCTGTGTTATGGAAACACTGCAGTAACAACTCCATTGGTTGTTGACAAGTGAATTTTAATGAAACACAATTCATCAGTATCTGGATGGTATGGGTTTGTTGAATGGAGGTGTAAATGTGATTCTGAGTCGACCACTTTCATAAGAAACAACGCTGATTCAAAAGATTTCGGTACAAGGGAGAGTGCAACATGTATCTGAGGATCCCCATGAGGCTGACATAGTCACATTTGGTGTACTAAAAGCCTCTTTAAAATGTAAATTTAAAAAAAACATCAATACATTCTAGAGAGTTATCTTAGAATAATTATTTTGCTCCGATGTATGTAAAAGCTTCATTATCACAGGTTGTAATAGGATAGAGGATTTAATATATTATTTGGTGGAGTGTGTACTGACTAAGGATAGCTGTGATACATAGTTCACTGACTCAGACCAGATACCTTATTGCCTGCCGTAAACTCAGGTTTCTATAGTCCTAGCGTTCATCAATAGTCCAAACGGACTTATTAATATTTTAAATAATTATGGAACCGCTAACGTCATCTAGGAGGTTCATCGCAGCCTAATCCAATAGAAAATGCATGATGAACCTCCTAAACGTTAGCAGTTCTGTAATTGTTTGCAATGTTAAAAAGTCCGTTTGGACTATTGATGTACCCTTGGGACTATAGAAACCTGAGTTTACGGTAACATTTCTGATGCTCTCCATTGCAATCAAATGACAGATTTTGTATGCGAAAACTGTAACTTGATTGCAATTGCAAGCATCTGAAACGTTAGGCAATAAGGCCTCAGTTCAATGGGGCAGTGAATGTTATTATAAGTTGTCCAGTATTGGAACAGTTTATATGTAACAAGTGAAGCTGTCATGTAGCTCAAATCCGGGCTCTACAGAAAACCACCGTTGGTTTTCTGTAGAGCCCAGATTTGAGCTACATGACAGCTTCACTTTTTTTTTATTATTACGATGATTTAACCCATCACGCGTCCTAGAGACTACATTAGTCCCTAACTTTTTTGCAGGAAATGTCTTAAGAGACTACTGGTAGACTAGTCTTACTACCTTTTTTTTTCAGTGTTAATTTTTGTTCTCCTCTCTTATGAAATTTTACTGCCAATGTTCAACAGGAAAAGACCTTATAAATTAAATATTGCGAAACAATAAAAAATAAATGTATACATGGGTTTTCCTTCCCATTAGTTTGCAAACAATGCTCACAGCTTAGTAATCTAACTAATTAGTAACTTATCAACCAATTCCTATTGGCGGTTTTTCGTTCGATAAATCCACCAGTATAGAATCAACAGAACAAAATATAAAAGCACCAGCTAACAAAAGATAGTTAGATAATTATATTCCACACACAACAGTGAGATAATGCAACGGAAGCGATGTAGACATATAGCTGCAAAACCGTTTTACCATATAGTCAAACCACGTCCCATTCCCAGTCTGGGAAAATGATTCATCGTAATACACGGCGTAACAATAGGGGAACAATAAAAAATGAAAAACCACATTCACGTGAAAGTTACACGATTATTATCACTAAATATAGTTTAAGTATCATATGTAGCAAGGGAATATTAAGTATCACTTACCCAAAATATAAAGTTTAGCACGAAAATCATATATTTAACACAGCCACTAACGTACGTAAAGTTTGGTCCCCTGCGTCTCTGCATTTTGATTTAATGCGTCATTAAATGGATGTGATGACTGTTTATTTATATTCTCACAGAATCAGTGAGAATTTGGATGTTTGTTAATATTTACAACAATAAAAACACAAATAATCCATTGATGAACGACCCCCAACCAGTCATTTCTTCGACAAACTGTCAGTGCGCAATCGGCAGTGTTGCCACCTAAGTTATTTTTTTTACCCTAATGCTACGCGAAATTACCCTAAATTAGGCACTTACTTTTTTTACCTAATTAAAAAAAAAATTAAAACAAAGCAATGAGGGCTATCGTTTTTAGTCTCACTAGATGGCGCACTGTTGCGTGAGGTTTTTTAAGTATGGCTTTTCAAAGTCTGTTTACGGGTGTGAAAACAAAGTTTAGATTATTTAGTTAATACACCTTAAAACCGTACCATAAAAATATCGAGCATGCCACAGTGTTGCATAGTCCCGTTTTGTTCAGGAAAAAGGGAGGACAAAGGTTTCCGAAAGACAAAACTGTCTCAAAACACAGACATTCATTGCCCGGGAACGCATATTTTGCCATAATTAATTTCAGACATTGCAAAATATTCACAAAATTATTCTAATTATAAATAAACCCGCGTAGCTCACCCAAAAACTATGAGATTTGACATTTCGGAGACCTCACGCTACACTAGCGCCTCTAGTGGCGAATTCATACGCGATAGCCCTCATTCAATGCGATTTATTAATAAACTAATTGCTAAATTACTACTCCGTTTCGAAACATTCTTGGAATGCATCCATAATAGTCTTGGCTTCTATGTCATCTGAAGTATTTTTTTCTTGAAATCGTACATTTTATTCGAAAACTTTTACCCTAAAAATACCCTAAATAATTTTCTACCTTAAATACCCTACACGCGTAAATTACCCTGAATTTAGGGTAAAAGACCCTAAGGTGGAGACACTGGCAATCGGAAGCGCATAGACAAAATACATAAAGGTGGCCTCACACTTGATTCGAGTTTCATTGGACGCACATTTTTATTGTTTATGATCGTGGCTACGCACGCACTATCCGGTTAAGTTAAACTTGGGTTAAACGCGCGGTTTTAGTTTAGCGCGCCGTCACTCTTCAAAGTACAGCGCGCTAAAATCACGCGGTTAGCCGCATTGCGCGTACGTAGTCTATGAATTATGTTCGTTGTCCCGCGGCCCGCGGGAACTATGTAATTTTCCAGGACGCAGTTCATTGTCCTTGGTATGTGCTTGCAATTTCGTATTCCGAAATCATTTGTTCCTCTTTCATTTTTTAGGGTTCCGTACCCCAAAGGGTGCCAACGGAACCCTATTACTGAGACCGCTGTCTGTCCGTCCATCTGTCACACACAGGGGTATATCTCTTGAGTCGTAATGTGTTAGTTAGACACTGAAATTTTCACAGATTATGTATTACTGTAGCTACGCTATAACAACAAATACTAAAACCGGCCAAGAGTGCGGACACCCAGGATAGGGTCCCGTAGCCATTACGAAAAAATCAAGTAATATTTTTCTAAGGATTTCGTATTTACTAAAGCTGCTATTGTACTCTACTATTTAAACTACTAAGAATTCTCAAGCAATCTTAGCCGCTATAATTTTACTTGTAAATTTGATATACATATTTACTCTCATTCTGAATTTTTCAAATTTTTCTACCTAACAGTTTGGATTTTGAAGGGGGAATATTTCGCAAACACATCACTGAGTAGGAAAATCGTCTTAACAATCCCCCAATGATTTTAGAAGACCTTTAGATACCCCACACTATAAGGGTTTACTTTACTTCTATGAGAGGTACCTACCTACCCCAAAAAAATATATATATTTTATTTTATTTTACCACTTTGCTGGCGTGACTGATATTTATGTATATTCATGCCAAATTAGAGCTTTTTAGTACTAACGGTCTCTGAGCATAGCCGCGTACAGACAGACGGACAGACATGGCGAAACTATAAGGGTTCCTAGTTGACTACGTAACCCTAAAAACAGAATAAAATAAATATTTAAGGGCCCACTCAAAAAACGTGATTGTTTTGATGTTTTTTTTGCTTGATATTTAACGGCAACGTAGACGCTTGAAATAATCACAGAATCTTTACTTGTTTAGGTAATCGCTTTAAAAACAAAATAATTATATGTTATTATGTTATTATCGTATATTATATGTACGATATAATTATGTATGTATTCGTAGATGTATTGCTGTTACGTTTAAATTTTCTTATCTACTTTTGATGCACCACCTGTTGTAAACTAGTCCTTCCTTCTTTCTGTAAAAAAGGTTGCCTGGAAGAGATCGCTCTTAAGCGATAAGGCCGCCTATTGCTCACCTTGTATTTTTTTTTCTCTGTGTATCTGTTTTCTGTATGTCTGGTGTACAATAAAGAGTCTTTGTATTGTATTGTAATTAAATTAAAATAAAATATTTTCTTAAGATGGCTCCCATACAACAAATTTGTTTTATTTGCCGTTTTTTTTTGCTAATTTCTAATGTTGTATAGATAGTGGTACGGAACCCTTCTTGCGTGAGTCCGACTCGCACTTGGCCGGTTTATACACCTACTCTTCAATACTGGACTATAGATATCTAACCAATTTAAAAAAATACAAGTTATACCTACAGCAATAAATACTTAGTTTATTAAAATTACATAATAATTTCTGTTTATTCGTCAATTCAATAGTCATGGTGGTGCCGTCAGGCTGGTAATCATGGTCGATGACTCTGTTCTTGATGATGGTGTTAATTTGTACACGAACGCGGACTTTCAGGTTACGCGGAACAAAACCCAATTAATAATGACCACGATTGTCTAAAATATTCTGTCTTACTTCCTCAGTCTTGTTGTTTACGAATTATAAAACTTCAGAGCCTACCAGTAAACCAGGAATCTGACTTTAATTTTTGTGATTATTATAATAAACTACGATTCTGGCAAACAACTCTCGCTTCCTCTACATTCATCAATCTTTTCATGCATGCATGTCGGCTTAGAGTACTCCTGACCCGACCTTACTTCAGAACGTCCCCGATTTGATCGTGGTACGTTCGTCTAGGCCTTCCTCTCCCAACGTTCCCATTCACGCTCGTCTAGGCAAGTGGAAGGATGTAGTCTCTGCCTACCCCGTTGGGAAAGAGGCGTGATTTTATGTATGTATGTATGTATGTATAATAAACTAAACTAACAATCAGTTTTATATGCCCATACTTTGTTTACGAATTCAGAATAGCCCTTGTTTTTTATAGATAACTGTTTAGATAACTTTTCTTTTTTTATCCATTACAGATCATACATGGCACTCGCTAAGTCTGCTTAAGATATGATAATGCATGTAACATGCAAGAAATTTGCTATCATCTTGCTACATTATCAGAATGGCAGATGCTAAAACTGAAGTATCTGCTTAGTGGACTGTGGAATATTACAAAATGTGTGAAGTCATATTGTGCATGTGATGCATCGCTACAGGTGATAAGTGATAAGTTAATCTAGGTATTTAGTTCACGTGACGGCATAACACCAATACCTACTATGCCTATGATACTAAATATTAACACACACCCACAAACATCACGCCCGTATAAATTTTCTTCTTCATTTGTTCAAATAAAAGCACATTTGTTAGCCACCATATTGTTTAATAGATCTGCCAAAACATTACACAAGCCGGGGCGGCAGCAAAACCACCAAAACCTACTATACCATAGTTATAATGATATTGTTGGCTGCACACAAACATCACGTCCGTATTCCCAAATGGGGTAGGCAGAGCACACGAAACGTTACTGCTTCGGAGCCACTTTTAGTAATTTTGGGTTTAAAGTTTGACAAAAAAAGTTACAATAGTGACAGGTTGCTAGCCTATCGCCTACGGTATACCTTAACCTATATCTTCAGTCGCCTCTTACGACATCCACGGAAAAAATGGAGAGATTCTAACCCGACACCACACGGAGAAAAATACAGTTATTTGGTTTGAATTAGGAATGATGTAAAGACTTCACATTAGATATATCGGAAAAGTAACTAACTGATCATTTAGTTTAATTTTGATCTGGCATAGGCCTATAGTTCTTTAAAACAAAATGTGCCTGAAAATGCCGCGAAACTATGCATTTTTAAGTTAAAAAAATGTTGACTACTTTTAAAAGCTATTCTAAAAGAACACAAGTAAAGCAAATAATGAATAAATTGTTTTCCAAGCCGAGGTAGTCACCGGGTTACCTCAGGGGTGTGTACTGCGATCATTGTGATTTATTTTGTACTTAAGAGAGTAACTAGTGATCAGCCAGATTATATAATGGCCACACTGTTAGCAAATGATACTCATGCTGAAAAAAGTGGTACCAGTGATATTTAATATTTAGGATGTTCATCTTATTTTTTCTTTTCATAGTGGTGTTATAAATTAACGTAGGATTTGAATTAGGTAAAAAGAAGTCCGAGTAGTTCTCTGCTATTTATATTTAAGTTTTTGACTCATTTAATCTATCTACATAGCGAGCATTCTTCCTCTCACTCATAAAGCATAGATTCGTGTCATTCTTACTCATTTACTCTTACGTCATTTTTCTGTCATATCCAAACATTTCATTTCCCACATTAGGATTTTATGATCACTTACCACTTACCTAATATGACGAAAGTTGATTATTGAGAAATGAATCTTGAAAGTGATTCTTGATATTATAATGGCTACACTTTTTATAGACTGCTCATTCATGTTTATTTATTATTTATTCATAATTCTGTTTTTCTGTATATTGAATTATTTTCTGTATATTGATGACATTTAGTCTCTCTCATTCAATCTTGTTTCAACATTTTTATATTCTCTTGCTTCTGAACATTTTAGGAACGAGATTTTGCATTAGATACACATTACGTGCAAAAAAAGCCGTGGTGGCCCAGTGGATGGGCTCTCCAGCAGAGGATCGTGGGTTTAAACGCGCGGGGTTTGCACCTGTCCGAAATTCATGTGCTTAATTATTTGAAATTTACCACCAGCTTTAGGGTGAAGGAAAACATCGTGAGGAAATCTGCACAAACCTGCGAAGCAATGGTGTGTGTGAAGTTTCCGATTCGCACTGGGCCCGCGTGGCTACGGCCTAAGTCCTCTCATTCTGAGAGGAGGCCTATGGCCAGCAGTGGGAGATGGAGCCGTTTTGTCACCTAACTAGTTTTAATTATTATTGATTATATGTATGTTAGTCTGTAAGGTATTTAATTTATTGTATGGGCCATGTTGCCCTAAATAAATGGATTTAATACTTATTATAGGCTGGGATGATGATGATGATCATAAAAAGCCAAGGAACAAACTACCCCTTTCCTTTCTACCTACAACCTTACCGTGTCTGTGTGTCTGTCTGTGGCACCGTAGCTCTTAAACGGGTGAACCGATTTGAATTCGGTTTTTTATTTGAAATCAGGTTTTCTATTCTAGCGATGGTTCTTAGACATGTTTCATCAAAATCGGTTTAGCTGTTTTTGAGATATTGAACTTTGAAGTGACAATGACGGGGGTTTTCGAACTTTTTGTTGGTTAGGTTATAACTACCAATTAAGAGCTACGGTGCCACAGACAGACACAGACACACATAGCGGTCAAACTTATAACACCCCTCTTTTTGCGTCGGGGGTAAAAATGAGGGGTGTTGTGAGTTTGACGCCGGTGTCTGCCTGTCTGTGGCATCCTAGCGCTCAAACGGATGGACCGATTTCAATACGGTTTATTTTAAATGAAAGTAAGTTTCCTGGCGGTAGTTTTTAGCTATGTTTCAATAAAATCGAGCTGATTTTGAGATATAGAACTTTGAAAGGATAATGTCGGGGGTTTTGCAACTTTTCTAAGTTTCTAAGTTTAATTAGCAAGGTTATTAACAAACACCCTGTTTATCCACTCCAATATGTTTAATAGCGACTGAATTTTTAAGCATTTATAGCCATACCCATTGTATTGTATGTAATGTAGAACTTTGTCACAGCCATAATTTCGGAGAAAAAGTTGGGTGAAAAACGTTTTTGGACTAAGCCCAAGCACTAAATTAATTTACTGCTAGAGTTTATCCGCGGCTTCGCACGCGTAAAGCTGTTAATTCGGTAGTTAAAATTGATATTCCGGGATTTTAATTTCCGAGGAAATTCCCAAAATGTCTATCGTGGATTTCATTGACTTACTAAGAAAAACTGTGCAAATTTCATGACTCTAAGCCCAGCGATTGGTAGTTTCAAGATTTTGTCCCTATCCCGTGAGAATGTTGGGATAAAAAGTAGCCTAGGTGTTATTCCAAACATCCAGTTATCTACAAACCAAATAACATCCAAATCCGTTCAATCATTTTAGCGTGACGGAGTAACAAACATACACATAGGCTTATAAATAATTAAGACTTGATTATTGTATCCGTTGCCAAAGTAAATCTATAAAATACCCACTTGACAAGATGGAGGGAGTATTAAAAACAAAATAGCAGAAGTAAATAATTTATTAAAGCTTCATTATTTCAATTTATTCGTCAATAGTCATGGTGCTGCTGTCCGGCTGGTAATCGTGGTCGATGACTCTGTTCTTGATGATGTGTTTGTACACGAACGCGGACTTGCGAGGGGTGCGCGTGCGCGCCGAGTCGCTGAAGTCTACTTCGTACAACCCGAAAAGTTCTCTGCAACAAGACAATCATCTACGTATAATTTAGAAAGACTAGAAAGGAAGCCTAAAATCTAAGTGGATTTGGAGGGGCAATTGATGATTTTACTAAAGGAACCGGCCAAGTGCGAGCCAGTATCCATGAATATTTAGTGTTAGCAGAGCCTCTCTCCTAAGATAACCTAACCATCAATCAATCAATATCTCAAAAACGGCTGAACCGATTTTGATGAAACATGTCTAAGAACCATCGCTAGAAGGTTTTCTACCTGCTATCAAATAAAAAAACCGCATTCAAATCGGTCCTCCCTTTTAAGAGCTACGTGCCACAGACAGACAGACAGACACACAGACATACAGACACAGATAGCGGTCAAACTTATAACACCCCTCTTTTTGCGTCGGGATTAAAAAATGGACAGACAGACAAACAACGGGGCTCCGACTGGGGTTTCGTTTTTTTCTTGAGGTACCTATGGTATCTTAAAAATGTAAGTGGAATATTCGGATAAAAACGATGATGTTAATAAACGTCGAAATTTTGCAGTAGTTATAGAACCAATGCACTTGATGGGTAGACTAAAATAAATTTCTTTTGGTAAAAATATACATACAGCCGTGGAAGTACCATAATATTGTGTAGGTACCATCAGCCAAATATGTGGTCTACCACCCTAAAGCTGATAATCGTTTGCATGTCATAAAATAATAATGCCAATAGACATGTCTGTCAATTTGAAAGTTCGCCTTTAGCGACATATTCATTTGATAGGAACTTGTTGAAAAATTGGTAGACCACTTATTTGGCTGATGGTACCTATACTTACTTGGTAAGAGCCGTGATGGCCTAATGGTTTGTACCTACCTATCGCTTATCAAGCAGAAGATTGTGGGTTCAAACCCCGGCTCGCAATTCGAAATTCATGTGCGAAATAACACAATAGAAATTTACCACGAGCTTTACCGTGAAGGGAAACATAGTGAGGAAACCCGCACAAACCAGCGGAACAATTCAATGGTGTGTGTGAAGTTCCCAATCCGCACTGGGCCGGTGTGGAAACTACGGTCCAAGCCCTCTCATTGTGAGAGGAGGCCTGTGCCCGGCAGTGGGACATATATACGCTGGTATGATGATGATGATACGTGGTAAAGGATGAATCAGGCATTAAAAAGTATTTCAATAATCCCTTACGTGTATCCTTCCATCCACTCGAAATTGTCCACCAAGCTCCAAGCCATGTAGCCTTTGAGATTGACACCAGCATCCAAGGCGTCCAGAGCGCTCTCCAAGGCAGCACGGTAGTACTGAATCCTGTCGTCATCTACTAAGCCTCTATGAGTAGACCAGCCGTTCTCGGTGATGTATATAACAGGATCATTGTATTTGGCTTTGAGGTGAGTCAGGGCGTTGTATGTGCTGTTAGGTGCTTGCTGTAAAACAGAAGAATGTGTTTAGTATTTTTTTTCCGATGCTTAAGTGCAACTGTGTGACTATGCCAGCCTTATTGGGAGACTCGATGGCCAAATTCATCAAACATGTCTCCTGCTATGTTCAGATTCTCTGGCTGCAAAGGAGTGCTTGATGAATCTATATACCTATTCGTATTGCATCTTCCGATACCGGATAACCCAAAATAATGTTCACTGCCCCATTGAGCAGGCCCAAATCAGTCAACTAGTTGTCTCCCAACTAATATTTGGAGTGTTACAATATTGAGCATGAAATAAAAAGAACATGTCGCTGATTCTTACTAAATGTTTCCGTGTGTCTCATCGCTATTCACTGTAGTTCCTGTGAAGAAACTATTGCTATTCCTTTTCCGCTTTCGATTCTTAACACTTTCCTTCTTTTATCCAGTGTTTTGGACCTAGTGCATAAAAGTTGCAGTACTACAGCGAAAAATTTCCTTTTCTTCGGAGCTCAGTCAAATTACGAGGAAGAATTTTAGCCGGTATTTTCGTGAGTTATGCCTGCCATCTTGTGCTGTCGCTGAGAGCAAAATCCCTACCTAACATGTATCGAAACTGGTATCCAAGGCCGTATTAGCAACATACTCAAGTTCAAGTGTTTTTGCCTACGTGGGATGTTTTGCTACAGATAAGATATAAACACTTGAAACGGCTCGTGACTCTGACTGAACTCTCCACAGATGTTAAATAAAAGTACTCACAGTCAACCAAGCCGAAGCTGATTGCGGCCAATCTTCTGGCACGAATAATCCAGCATCGACATCATCAAGTAGGCCAGGAACGAGGTTTTCCCTTTTGTAGTCAGTAGCCGAAATCAAATATGATGTGTAATGGTTCACTCCAAAGAAGTCTGTAGCTCCTTTTACGAAAGCCCTCTCTTCATCAGAAAACTCAGGCATTCTGGACCAGGGGTATCCCTGTTCTTTGCTCTTCGCAGCTACGCTTTCTGCAAGTCCTTAGGGAATCCACCTTGCTCGGAGAAAATGGGTTCTGCGTATAAGCCCCACTGAAATGTAAAAAAATATTTTAGAAACGTATTTATTCGCTAGAAAAGAAAGAATAATGCAATAATCGTCGGTGAGACAAACTCATTCTACTAAGTACAATCAGAATTACTTGACGCTACAGAAGGTGATTAATCTGAGTAATGGGGCTGGTGCAGGCCGTTTCCAACCAAAGCAACTGGAGGTGCATATTATATAGGGGAGATCTATGTGTGGACGTCTTACGGCTGATAAGGTGATGATGATGATT
>NC_133496.1:3578515-3607576 GCF_025370935.1 Choristoneura fumiferana | reverse complement strand
AGGATGATCAAAACATCACAGGGTGGCGTAGGTTCCTGTTAATGGGTCCCTCTCTAACAACATTAAAGAGATCTCCATGTGTCGAACAGGGTAGCGAACCTTGATACTTCGGCTATCAAAACTATGCCATGAAGTTATTTAGTTGCTTGCATAAACTTGCTTCTGAATGATTATGGTCACGCGAGCGTAGCGGTGGGTAAAGCTAGTTAAAATATAAAAGTGACATGGCATTTCTAATTGTTTATATACTTCTACTATATCTCCGCGGCTCGCTCCTCTCCCCCTATTCTGCTATTCGGGGCGGAGACAAACTCTTACAATCCACACATCAAAATCATAATAATCGTCCAGCTGTCTCGAGTTATAAATGTGTAACTAACCAGCTTTGTTCTTATTCCTTTGCGGCAAATTTGAGAACCACATGTTGCGTTTGTGGGTTATTTCGGAATAGAGAGATGAAAAAATCTGTAACTATGGGATATTACTAACTAAATAAAAAAAAAATGAATGGGGTAATTCAGCCTAAAAAGAAATATGAACCTGAGCCAAATTATAATAAGTCCACCTTTCAATAACACGCAGAAATAACCCCGCTTATTCCGAAATAGCCCCTGTGCAAAAAAATAAGAACTAGTTTTTGGAATACCAATTATTTTCCATATCGATCATATTTTAGAAACTTTATATATATATAAGATCGATTAGTGGAACGACAGAATAGCTAAGACTTTAAATATAATGTACAACTCGGAGTAATTAACGAAATTACAAACGATCATGTCAAACTCATCAAAAATCCATGTGGAATTACCCCAAAAAACCTTAGTAAAAAGTAATAAATTGTATGTACCTAAAAGAAATAATATATTTACCAAAATAAAAATAAAATGTGTTACATTAAGTAGGTAGAGGCACAGATTACTAGCGGTAGAGGTTTGATATGTTTTAATATAGCAACACTTGTCGTTGCTTGTCACTTTTGTGTTAGCCGTGGTGAGGTTTAATTTAAACATAAGAGAGATGTAACGGTTTGAATTAAGAAGAAAACAAAAGTGATCTCTATTGGAGTCTGAATTATCATTCGTCTATCCTGAGCGTCCA
Source organism: Choristoneura fumiferana (assembly GCF_025370935.1). Classification (NCBI taxonomy): domain Eukaryota; kingdom Metazoa; phylum Arthropoda; class Insecta; order Lepidoptera; family Tortricidae; genus Choristoneura; species Choristoneura fumiferana. The sequence continues at coordinate 3,606,475 of NC_133496.1, read as the reverse complement.
ACCTGGGGTAAGCTTTTATATGTAAGCATGACTTTGAAACGTCTCAAAATCACGCAGTCACATACACCGATTATGAATGAGATCGGATATACAATTCAATGTCCTAGATAAGTCTTGAATTATCTAAGTTCAATGTCGTTATTCCAAAATCCAAAATTAATCTACTTTATCTACGTAAGAACACAACTATTTGAAATCGTAACATAATGTAGATAGTCTCGTAGATACATCTGGAATAACAAATATTCCTTGAAAAAAAAATAACAACGGCCAGGGTTAGAAACATGACATTTGGGGTACCTACGTGTTTCAAATCCTTGAATTTAAATTCAATTGCCAGATATCACGTATTTTTTATTGTTATTTTTAAAAAAATATTTTCAACAGAATAAACAAAAACAAACATCATCATCATCATCCCAGCCTATATACGTCCCACTGCAGGGCACAGGCCTCCCCTCAGAATGAGAGGGCTTGGGCAGTAGTTCCCACGCGGGCCCAGTGCGGATTGGGAACTTCACACATACCATTGAATTGCTTCGCAGGTTTGTGCAGGTTTCCTCACGATGTTTTTCCTTCACCGTAAAGCTCGTGATAAATTTCAAACGTAATTCCGAAAAACTCAGAGGTGCGAGCCGGGGTTTGAACCCACGACCCTCTGCTTGAGAGGCCATATGTCAAACCACAACACAAACATAAACAACAAAAAAACAAACATAATTAAACTATAGGTGGAAAATAAGTTGCCAGATCAAATAAGTTACAGATAGAACAAATTTATTCAAAATAATTTAATTCAATGTCCTTCGTCAATAGTCATGGTCATGGTTTGCGGGCGGTACTCTTGGTCCACGCTCCTGCTGGTGATGACGTGCTTGTACATGAACGCTGACAGGCGCGGCGTGCGCGTGCGCTCCGGCGACGTTAGGTCAACCTCGTACAGCCCGAAACGTTCGCTGGAGAAAACAAAAGAGATGCTCGTTATAATAATCCCTTCGTTTTAATTTTTTCAATACATTTGCTCGAAAAATTCATTTTCAAAGGATGTATACATGGCTCGTAAGTTCATTTTACTAGTGCGATTTTTTACAGTTCTTTTTTTTAATTCTCCATTTTAAAAGTTTACAAGCAAAGAGTTTTAAATGACAAAAATAAAAAACATCGACTCATACGTAGAAAAATGTATAATTAATTACAAAACTAAGTAATGAATTTGCAAAATTGTTTGTAATTATTATAAACTGTTATTTAATTACCTCACATTTTGATGATTTACACCTTTTATTTATTCGAAAAAATCGCAATGGCTAAACGCGTCGAACCTTTGCCTGATAATTTTAGTTCACCTAATTAAAAACAAAACTTATGCATTTTGTGTTATTAATTGCCTATTTTCTCACAAACGTCGTCGGTTGGCAAGGTTTCACAAACTCGTGAAAACGAAAACCCTCGCCTCACGGCTCGGGTTTATCACTCGTCAACTCATTTGTAAAACCTTACTTACCAACCTCGTATCACAAATAACTATTCTTTCTAATTCTTAGACCTATCATTGGACTTCATCATCTCAGCCTATAGTATACAGTACAGCGACGCATGAAAATAACGATTAAAACTCGAAAAAATCATTTACGAGCATGAAAGTTGGAAGTGAATGTTGATAGAGTACAAAAGCCTATGCGAGAATTTCTTGGTAAATGTCTAGAGATTCCATTTAACTCACGTATAACCCTGCATCCACTCAAAATTATCCATCAGACTCCAGGCCATGTATCCTTTCAGCCTGACTCCAGCGTCCAAGGCATCCAGGCACTCTTCCAGCTTGGCATTATAGTAGCGCACTCGGTCTTCGTCCATCAGACCAGCTTCCAAAGTCTGGGACCAACCGTTCTCGGTCACGTAAATAACCGGGTTGTTGTAGCGTGATTGTAAGTCCAGTAAGACGTTTAGAAGGCTATTGGGAGCCAGCTGTGGACAGAGTAATACTTTTAGAATCGTCATTATCTCGGACTGTATACATCCTATACTGTAGGCACCGGCACCGGCAGAAATGAAAGCATATTGCTAAGAGGGTTCTCCTCGAAAAAGTCTACGACCCACCGAACATCTCTCCGTGTACCTCGTCTGCGCACCTACGACCACTCTGACAAGAGTGTCCGACTAAGAAGAGGAAGAGAGTAGGGCACATCTCATCTCGGAATGAGACATGTCGGGCTGTAGTTCCCACACCACACAGGAACTTTACATGCTTACTTTAAATTTCTTCGCAGGTGAGTGCAGGTTTCCTCAAGGTGTTTTTCCTTCATTGTCAAGCATATGATAAATTTCAAATATAATAGCTTGAACCCACGATCCTCTGCTTGAGAGGTAACGTTCGTGGTAAAATTCTTACAAAAGTATGTAATTTTATGATGAACTTCGATAAACTCAAGGATGTAAAAGTTTGGGTTAGAACCCACTATCCTCTCTAACTACTAGGCTAGAGCTACCCAACCACGGAATTTTAGAATAGGGTTTGATAAAGAGTGTATGAAAGAGACAATAATCATTAATGCCCATTAACTAAAGGTTCCGCTCGCTCTATCGTACATTAATATTTTGATGACATAACATGTTTATATATCAAATATTGTATGCAACTGTAACGGCTGATCTCTAGTTTAAATAGAAACTTAAAACTGACTAATCTGGTAAGTTACTTCTGTTATTCTACTTTTAAATGTATTTACATTAAGGGGCTGTTTCACCATCCATCGATTAGTGTTAACTGGCGGTTAAATGTGATGCCGTCTCTATTTGTTTTGTTCGAATAGACGGAGACGGCATCACATTTAACCGTCACTTAACACTAATCAATAGATGGTGAAACAGCCCCTTAATATGAATGAAGGTAATGACAGCTCTTACCCTCAACCAAGTAGACGCCGAAACTGGCCACGCTTCATCCACTGTCCACCCGACATCTATGTCATCATACATAGACGGAACGGCCTGCTCAAGTTTATGCTCCGTGGCCGAAACCAAATACGCTGAATAATGGTTCACCCCAAAGAAGTCATACGTTCCCCTGACGTATGCTTTCTCTTCTTCAGTGAGTTCCGGCAGACGAGATCTTGGGTAACCTTGCTCGGCACTTTTCGCAGCTACTATAGCTACTAAATCTTTAGGGAAACCACCTTCTTCTGAGTAGATGGGATCCGTGTAAATAGCCCACTGGAAAATAATTTGATGGTCACAATCAGGGAAGGTACCTAATGTTGGATGTTGTTGGTGAGTAATGATACTGCCGAAAAAACTGAGAAGCAAAAATAAAACCTTTCGCCCGTTTCATTTTATCCCATCCTTAGGGTAAGATTTTTTATCCAAATTTGTATCGGAGCAACTTCGAGGTATACCCTACCCAATAAAAAATGAAATATCAAAATCGGACTACTCTGTAAAAAGTTATGCGTGGTCACACATTACAATCAGTGAGTGAACAATATCAATTAATATGGGACTAACTTCGAGGCATATCCTCTCCAATAAAAAATTAATTATAAAAATCGTACTACCCACTCTGTAAAAATTTATGCGTAATCATACATAAAAATATATAATACATATATTTATATACGCGTTGACTTGAGAATCTCCTCCGTTTTTTTTTCGTCTGTTAAAAGTCACTCGTTGCACTGCCTATTTATTGCGTGACGTGAAATCGTGTGAAAGCATATATGAGAGAAAATCATGCGCAGCAGTTAACGTCTCAAGGCTGAAAATAAGATAAATATCTACTTCTATAAATTTGCAATACTTAAACCTTACATCAGTCTGTTTCCTCAGTTCAGTTGCATAGGTATCTTCAGCAGAATCCGTTAACGGTTCAAAGCTATGTAGATTAGTCGTGTATCCACACACACCTCCCTGGCTCGGTCTGAAGTCTTTATCATAAGCATGGTAAGCCTTAGCATGTGCTATAACTAAATGCTTGGCGCAAATATACTCCCCGATGCCCGTAGCATTTAGAATCGGTGCTTTAGTATTGTAGCCATAACCCTGATAGCAGACTTCTCTAGGCTCGTTAAAAGTGATCCACAGTTTAACTCGGTCACCGAACAGTTGGTAAGCTAGTCTCGCGTAGTCTTCAAACCAGTCTGATACCATAGGGTTCATGAAACCACCTAACTCTTGGAGTTTCTGTGGTAGATCCCAATGGTACAATGTTACCATGGGTTTTATGTTATACTTCAGCATTTCGTTGATGTAATTGTTGTAGAAATCAACTCCGGCTTGGTTGACTTCGTTGGTGAAGCCTGATGGTAAGATCCTAGACCAAGATAAAGAGAATCTGTAGGCGTCCAAGCCTAGTTCCCTCATCATTTCTACATCGCGTTTGTAGTTGTGGTAGGAGTCGGTCGCTACGTCTCCGTTGCTGACATCCTTGATGACGGTGGGATTGGTGTGGGTCATATGGTCCCAGATATTTTCACCTTTACCTGTAATGCCAACGGATATTAATCCCTTGGTAAGGATCAGTTTACACTGATGCGTGAAGCAGTAGATCTAATTGAGAGAATATGTGAAACTGGAGGTTTAATGGGGGAGACCTAGATAAAAAAACTGTTTATTATAAACCAGAATAGCATTACACAGAAAAGATAATTATAAAGAAATATTCAATCGCAATAATTGCATTTTAAATGCTATTAACGTGCAACTATTACAAAAAAAAAAATTAATGATATTGTAACGGATAACTAACGTCTTAAACCTAGTTTAGCTCGACATGTTGTTAGTGTTGTGTGCTACCCTACATTAGACATTGACAAAAAAATGACTATAAAAATGCGGGTAGTTGTGCGCCGGTGTTAGCTTCGTCGGGCAGTCGCGCGAGCAGAGCGGTGGCGCGTAGTGTGCTCCTGAAAAGAAGGGCTACGAAATAGCCCGAAACATGTCGAGCTAAACTCGGTTTAAGACGTGAGTTATCCGTTACAATATCATTTAATATGAGTGAGTCTCACGGTAGTTTCATGTTCAAAAATTTTATTTGTGGCCCTTTTGTGTTTAAGCAGCGAAATGTAATGTTTCCATGCTATATTATGCCGCTTGAATATATTATATTGTTACATTATGTCTAATTGTCGTCCTACGGCTCATATGATGATGATTTACACATATATTTTATTCAATCAATCATTTATTGTCAGAAAATGAGTGATTACATAAATGGTAACAATTGCATTGAAGTTCGTCACAATCAGCCAGTGTATGGCGCACAATATTCGGCAGATACGCTAATACGCTCATTATATGTCACTGAATCATTGAAAAATAAAAATAATAATAATATTATCCTCCTTATCTACTTGCCATCTTCATTCCAAGCTCCTTCTATCTGGTAGGAAGCCGTGGCGGTGCCAAAGAGGAAGTCATCAGGGAATTTGCGCTGCTGCCTCGGAATGGCGCTGCATGCCGCTATCAATCTAGTCAAACAAAAGATACTGGTTAAAATCACTAGAAAGTTATTTACAGAATAAAAAAAAAACTATCTAACATCCAAAACTAAAACTATATATAAACTAAACTATGTTACAAAATAAAAACGTCATCCGAGTTATCTGCCTCAGGCATTGACCCCAAGACAGCATTACCTCTCTGAACTGTTATTCCTAATCTTTGCGAGAGGTAAGTGCCTGAGGCCAAAACCAGACGAGTAGATATGTCCTTGAGAAAAAAACTTTCGACGCAAAAAGGGAAGTTTTAAGTTTGACGCCAATCTCTCTTTCTTTTATACGTTCCGCTGCTGGGAACACCTTCCTGTCAAACTGAGGGCAGATTTCGAACTTTACACACCGACACCATATTATAGAAATGCTTTGTAGGCTTATCCAGAGGGGTACCACGAAACTCGCAAATCGAAGTTCGTATCGCACCGTCCCTTTCACTCGCGTATTAAATGACATAAGCGTCAGTGGGACGGCAAAATACGAAGTCCGAGTTTCGCACTTCGTTGCATAGGGCCAGGTTTCCTCGCAATATTTTTTCTTCACTGAGAAACTGAGAAATGAATGATGATGAATGATGATGTTTGAAATTTACCACGAGCTTTGCGGTGAAGGAAAACATCTTGAAGAAACCTGCACAAACCTGCGAAGCAATTCAATGGTGCGTGTGAAGTTCCCAATCCGCACTGGGCCCGCGTGGGAACTATGGCCCAAGCCCTCTTGTTCTGAGAGGAGGCCTGTGCCCAGCAGTGGGACGTATTTAGGCTGGGATGGATGGAGAAACTGAGAGGCGCAAGTCCGAATTTGGGTACTCTTGACCTTTAAAAAAAATATATGTAAATTTAAATACATAGTTACCCCAATAGAAATAATAGCTTCATCCTACAGCTGATGCCGAACGAATGCGACGAAAAAACGGACCATTTCGTTTTATTGATCTCAATAGATCTCGTTAGATAACATCGGGTTTTCCTCAATTATCTTATTTGTTCTTATCTAGGTATGTACATATAAGAAAAGTTTTCTACGTAAGAGTTATGTAATCTGTTGTTGTAAATTCAGTTTTCTATCTTCTCGATATCGTTTATCTTTAAGATAAAAATATATATAGAGAATAGATTGCTTATAATATTTTACTTTGGAGAACCCTCTCCACGTGAGCTCGATTCGCACTTGTCTGGTTTAGGCTCGCATCGCGAAAGTGTTGCATCTGATGTTACAAACATGTAACATACGGCATTGTTACCCACCATCTAGCTAACCCCGAGCTCTGCTGTTTATTATCGACATGAGACAAGAAGTCTACATGCTTTACAACTTGGCTAAAACACTACATTGTCCTCAGATTTTACGGAAGTTGGGATATTACATACAAAAGCAATTACCGGAAGCAAAGCACTAGAACAACGGGTAAGATAATGTCCGTATCGGCTTCAATTCCTCAACGTTATAGTTCATCATCATCATCATCATCATCATCATCAGCCCGAAGACGTCCACTGCTGGACAAAGGCCTCCCCCTTAGAACGCCACAATGAACGACAACTCGCCACTTGCATCCACCGGTTTCCCGCTACTCTCACGTCAACGTTATGGTTATTAACTGTGAAAAATCGATAAATGTTGAATTATTATTTATACTATTAAAAAAAAACCTTAACAGTAAACACATTCTGATGCAAATTGATTCAGTTTTATTTTGTCCTGAAATAATTATACAGTCTTGAAACAAAAACATACCCGAGGGATCATCATCCATCCCAGCCTATATACGTCCCACTGCTGGGCACAGGCCTCCTCTCAGAACAAGAGGGCTTGGGCCATAGTTCCCACGCGGGCCCAGTGCGTATTGGGAACTTCACACGCACCATTGAATTGCTTCTCAGGTTTGTGCAGGTTTCCTCACGATGTTTTCCTCCACCGCAAAGCTCGTGGTAAATTTCAAATGTAATTCCGCACTTGAATACCCGACATATACCCGAGGGATATTTAGATATAATCTGTATTTCGTTTGGAAGTAGATTTTTGGGATTACTTATGTATGGGCAAAAAACTTTTCCGAAAGTATCACATCCCAAAATATTTTACTCAAATTATCATTTGGCAAAAAAACATTTGCTAAAACAACTTATTGCAATTTTACAGTTAGTACATTTTTTTCGGCAAATTATTGTTTCAAAAATAATTACTTAATGAACTAATTGAACTTCCCTGCTCACCCGCGATCTTACTACGATAGCTAAGCTTATGCAAAATATACGTGTTCATGCAGTTCCTCCACCTCTACTCTCCACCTCTACTGTAAGAACACACACAAATCACACAAACCCATCTATCACCACCACCAAAGATGGCTCCCGTGCCACTACTGCACCCAAGAAAACTACCTATCTCGTTCCTGCAATACTGACTCATCTTCAGTGTGCCGCTCGTTCTTGCGCATAAACCCGCCTGTGTTAATGCAACAATGACACTTTTTGAGTTGTGCCAATATTGCAGAAATTGACGAAGTTTTATGAGTTAACTCAAACTTACAGTACTCTACAGGTACCTGTCATTTGTAAAAACATTAACTAATCTAATCAATGTACTATATTCAAACATGCATTCAAGAAAATTATTCCATTGGGTGCACCGCAACAGGAAGTAAGTAAAGTCTTTTGCAGGTAAAAAATTGTCTTCGCATAGGTACATGCGAAATTTATTTTGTCGATTTAGAGATTATTTTGTGTAATATTAAGTAGTTAAAGTAGTATTCAGAAAGAATTTCCAAGCAAAACTAACATAGCTGTAACTACAGGCTTTAGCAATTTTAAAAAAGTTTTAAAATAAATAAATTTGTTTGGTCAATTTATACCAATTCATCTACTCCTAAACTAAGCAAAGCATACTACTTACTACTACTACTACTTACTAGGTACTAGACAACAGATAGACATACTTAAATAGATAAATATAATACTGTAGAACCATAAACTAAAAGACATCTGTACAGGTTTACTAATGATTCGGCGAAAATTATTTAGCAAATTATTAGCTCCCAAACTATTTATCCATATTTTTATTTAGGCGAAAATGTTATGTCCCAACTCAACATTTCGCACTGATATCCTTCCCACTAATCATTTGATAAATTATTATTATGCAAATTATTACCTGGATTTTTTTAAGATGTCGTTTATGTTTTGGTCAAACGTATTGATTGGCATACCTTAACTTAGCACATATTGAATGGCATACAACTACTTTCCTAGTGGCAGTTATCCTGGCTGCTATAAAAAAAACCTAACATCGAAGGCTAAGGCGGGAGCTACGCTCCGCTTCGCTCCCGCCTTAGCCTTCTGAACCTAAACTATCCAAGTCGCTTCTGCTCCGAGCCGTCTTGCTAGCTCGCTTCGCTCGCTCGCACAAATTTTAAAGTAAAACTTTGCAATATAAAAATTGGCAAATGTTATTTGACAATTTGTTATTCGCCTAAGCCAATCATTTGCTACATAATTATTTGCCACATAAAAGTGTGATGAAGTAAAATTTTGCAATATAAAATTGTTGCGTAATAAGAAAAATGCGGAGTAAAGTTATGCCAACGAATTGTTTGCCAAATGAAACTTTGGCGAAAGATTGGTTGCAAAGTGAAATTTGAAAATAATACGCCGAACCAAAGTACACCATCTGTACAACATGCGCGCGGGCTCGATTACTTTCCCGCTCGCACAGTAACTACCTATCTCGCTCGGCGGCCCGATACACCCGAGCGCCTACGAAGGCTGCATTCGGAACCAATAAAAGGCGCTGCGCGGACGAGAGCGCATCATTCAGCTAGTGGTCTAGCTTGAGAGACGTCCTCTGCTATCCTCAAGTAAAACCAACAAGTGGGTACGGAGTGAGACGGCCTATGTGGTCCATTTCATAAGCTCATACGTGGCGCCCAACGTAAATAACGTAAATTACTAGACGCCACCCTACAACCTGGCGCCCAACGTAAATTACTAGACGTCACCCTACAATCTGGCGCCCAATGTAAATAACGTAAATTACTAACCGCCACCCTACAATCTGGCGCCCAACGTAAATAACGTAAATTACTAGACGCCACCCTACAATCTGGCGCCCAACGTAAATAACGTAAATTACTAGACGCCACCCTACAATCTGGCGCCCAACGTAAATAACGTAAATTACTAGACGCCACCCTACAATCTGGCAATAAATGTATGGCAATACTTTTGTGTTGTCAGGGTAGAGTCACCTTGGAACCTAATTTTAACCCCCAAAGCTAAAAGAGGGGTGTTATAAGTTTAACCGCTATGTGTGTCTTTGTGTCTGCCTATCTGTGTGTCTGTCTGTGGCACTGTAGCTCTTAAATGGGTGGGCCGATTTGAATGCGGATTTGCGTATTTGAAATCAGGTTTTTTAGCGATGGTGCGTAGACATGTTTCATCAAAATAGGTTTAACCGTTTTCCGTTGTCCCTTCAAAGTTTAATATCTCAATTTTGAAGTGACCAAGTCGGGGATTTTCCAACTTTTTGTTGGTTAGGTTATTACAAGACGTCGTTAAAAGATAACGCCTTCATCATCATCATCCCAGCCTATATACGTCCCACTGCTGGGCACAGGCCTCCTCTCGGAATGAGAGGGCTTGGGCTGTAGTTTCCACGCGGGCCCAGTGCGGAGTGGGAACTTCACACACACCATTGAATTGCTTCGCAGGTTTGTGCAGGTTTCCTCACAATGTTTGCCTTCACCGTAAAGCTCGTGGTAAATTTCAAATGTAATTTCGCACATGAATTCCGAAAAACTTAGAGGTGCGAGCCGGGATTTGAACCCACGATCCTCTGCTTGAGAGGCCATAGGTCAAACCGCTCGGCCACCACGGCATCGGCAAAAGATAGCCTTGAATAGTGAATTTTTTTTTTTTTTTTAGTGATTTACAAAGCATTTTCACCTAACCAAAGCAAATAGAACCACATCATTTCATAGCTTTAAAAGGCACAATCCAAAAACATAAAAAAAGTTGTGCAACAGAGGCACATCTCTAAGTACCCATATTTGAGTGTAAATAATTGCTATAATAATATATTTTAAAATAATATTATGTCTTAATCTAATGCATCATACCACAAAGGATATATAAATCAAAACTTAAGCATTTAACTTCCTTAATTAAAATAATATTATATTACTTGTATAAGTCCAGTTGTCTAAACATTGACGTGCCTTTTCTCGAAATTTCAATATTTTGACTTGTGCCACTGTTACACTCGGCCAGAGATTTGACCAAATGAATAAAATGCGAAATGTTAATATGCTAAAGATTGGTTTGGGAAATGAAACTACTGCGATAAGTTTTTTGGGAAGTGAAATTTGTCGAAAAATATTTTGCCGAAACGGCAGTAGGTACACCAGATTTTTGACATGGCATACATAGCATTTGATATTTTGATTTGATTTGTTTGTTGCAGTAACCTTGAGCCGATAAATAATAATAAAATAATGTTAATTAGGTAGCGTCTATCCTATCTTGTTTTATGCTTGGTCACAACGTAAGTTGCGCCGATAATTTTAATTAGTTAGACGTGATAAAGGTGATAACAATTGAAAAGTAGTGTGTAGATTATTTCAGTGTAATTTGTAAATAGAATGAAGACGGACGTTGGTTCTTGAAGATTAAAATAGAAAAATTTAAATCATTTATTCGTGACAAAGTAGCGTAGCGTAGTGAAGATGGGAACGTTTATAACATGCGTTTTAAGGTATCCATTTGTGTTAAACTGTGTTTGTGTCATTAAATAGAATCATATTTAAATATGAGTCTATTGATAGACTAAATAATTTTGTGGTTGGGAAAGACACTATGACCTTGCTTTTATTTACTTGTTTTAAGTTTTTAAATTTTATATGAGATTGTGAACGCACTCACTCTTGAAATAGATTTTCCAGTAAGATCGAAATTGTCGGAGCGTTCCTAACTTATAATTGTTAGTTGAACAATTTATCTTCATAGTTCTATTAATGAATCCTTCATCACAAGTTAATAATTACTTTCCAGCTTATTGGTAGCTGTGTCGGGGTCCTCGGGGTACACAGACCATCGGCAGCGAAGGTTCAAAGACAATTTCCTCTTTGGAACAGCATCCTCGGCTTACCAGGTTGAAGGAGCTTGGAATGAAGATGGTAAGCTTTTGATTTAACATTGATGCATTGAATTAATAACAGATGGCATGGCATTTGCCTTAGGTTGGACCTAAGATTGTAGAAATACAGGTGGCCATCTTTATAATTAGGCGTGTTTAAAATTAATAATTGTTTGTTACTAAACGGTTAAACGGATTTGGATGAAATTTGGTATATAGGTAGCTGGACCTGTGGAGTGTTACATAGGCTACTTTTTGTCCCTATATTACCATGGAATCGGAATAAAATCCCATTATTTCGACCGCTAGGCTTACAGACATGATATTTGGCAATTAATGTTGATGAAGGCTATGTGCTAAATTTTTGGGAATTCTTAGTTTTTTTTAGAAGTCCCAGAATTTCTATTTCAACTAGAGATGGGCCGAATGTGATTTCAACCAAAATACGAACTTCGGCCAAACATTCGGTAAAAATAATAAATTTGGCCGAACTTCAGTTTAATAGCCTGCCTCTAGTTCTAGTACTTAAATTTTAAATACGAGTAGATAGGTAATGTTTAAAAATAAAATGTTTTTTTTTTTATAAAGGCCCTGTCGTACCGGTTGGTCGACGCTTCTGGGTACCCAAGAGCTGGCGCGTACTTATCCCAGCGGATCTCACTTGCGGTCGGCATTTAGACCAAATGTTCATCTAGTCTTCCAATGAGTCTGGCATAGTCACACAGATGCACTTAAGCCTCGAAAAAATATAGAAGAAAAAAAATATCGAATTTTGGCCTAATGCCGAAGTTTAGGATTTGATCAGGGGAACGCATTTGCATTACGCATAGGCATTTGGGGCCCCCTAAGACCGGAGGCCCGGAGCGGGCCGCCCCTTTCGCCCCCCTGTTAGTCCGCCACTGCACCTTTTAGATATAAGTAGGTACCTACCCACTAAAATTATATTAAACAAGCATTGGTGTGGGTGTGGGAGAACTAAAAAAAGTAATAACCTAACCAACAAAAGGTTGGAAAACCCCGACATTGCCACTTCAAAAACGGCTGAACTGATTTTGATAAAACATGTCTAAGAACTATCGCTAGAAACCCTGCTTTCAAATAAAAAATCCGCATTCAAATCGGTTCACCCGTTTAAGAGCTACGGACAGGCACACAGACAGACACACACAGACACACAGACATACAGACACACATAGCGGTCAAACTTATAATACTTACCTCTCTTTTTGCGTCGGGGGTTAAAACAGTAGTGAATGATATGAAAAAGCATTGTTTTTTTTTTCAGACATTCCCTGTACTCTTTTTTTCAGGCAAAGGCCCCTCCATCTGGGACCATCACTTCCACAGCAACCCGGAGTCAGTAGTCCCAGGGGACGTAGCCAGCGACTCGTACCACAATTACAAGCGTGATGTGGAGATGCTGCGCGAATTGGGGGTGAACTTCTACCGGTTCTCTGTGTCCTGGCCGAGGATACTGCCTTCAGGTGAGCGGGGTAATTATAGTACTTTTCGGATAGGATGGGTACGGTGACACATGTCATTAAGCAATTAAAGGGTTAGGACAATGTAAATTCGAATCGATTAATGGTGTGTAATCGATTTTATTAGTGATAGTTTATATTTTTAACTAATTTTTGCCTGCGGCTTCACCCGCGTAGCAAGTGTTTTTGCTTGTCTATCTGGATCTCACAAACCATGCGGTCTTCTTTGGCACTATATCAAAACTAAGTAATAACGGTAATAAAATAACAAAAACCGTAATAACAAAATTGAATAACAAAGTAACAGTGCAAAACATCAAACAATACGAAACACTCGATACAAAGACGCATTTAAGGACCTTCGCTCTCGTAGTAATTGACAGATGATGCGAGTCAAAGGATTTGACAAGATTGTGGAATCGATTCGGTCGATAAGCAAAGTCAAGCTCTATTGAAATAGAGTTCTGTTTTACGCGATGAAAGTTGACGAGATTAAAATTTATCTTTTTTGTTTTAAAACATAATAATATATTTTTAAGTGAGTTTTGTTTATTATTACGAAATCTTTTAAGCCATAGAGATATATATTTTTTTGTTCCTTCGGGATTCAAGTATATTTTTTTATAAATTATTGGCCTGAAACGTTCATGGCGTGGAATGGAAAGAACGCAAGTGTCACCGTACCCGCCCTATCCGAAAAGTACTATAATGGATCGTGTGGCTGGGAGGTTCATCATCATCATCATTATAAGTCGCGAGGAATGTGTTTTTCATGAACCAATAGGAACGCTTAATTTACCTCACCTCGCTCCGCTCAGCTGTTTCCACCAGAGATGTGCTGTGCGAGGAATCGAGGATAGGTTAATGAAGTGTTTCTATCGGAGTTTCTTTGCGCGAATACGGAAATTCGCCGAAGAACTACTAACTAAAGTTACCGATTAAGCTCGAATAATATGCAATGCACTACAACGTTTCGTACCCAACCAGAGTTCATCCTCATAGCAACAACCCTTCACCACTGATGTGAGACTAAGGGGCTGTCTCACCATCCATTGGTTAGTGTTAACGGACGGTTAAATGAGATGCCGTCTCCGTCTATTCGAACAAAACAAATAGAGACGGCATCACACCTAACCGCCAGTTAACACTAATCAATGGATGGTGAAACAGCCCCTAAGTCTCCATAAGCTACCTACTTAAAAACCCTTTTTTCAGGCCTACCCAACATCAAAAACGAAGCCGGCCTACAATACTACGACAACCTAATCGATGAACTACTAAAGCATAATATACAGCCAATGGTCACTCTCTACCACTTCGACTTGCCCCAATCCCTCCAGGACTTAGGAGGGTGGGCGAACCCCCATTCTATAGAGTGGTTTGAGGATTACGCCAAAATTGTGTTCCAAAGATACGCAAAGAAAATTAAATATTGGATAACAGTGAACCAACCGAATTCTGTGTGTGTCAACGAGTACTTTGAGACTCCCGCACCGGAGAGTGTGAAAGGGATAGTCGATTATTTGTGTGCTAAAAATATTTTGATTGCGCATGCTAAAGTGTATAGGTTGTATGAGAAGGTGTACAAGAAAAAGTATGGTGGTAAGTGTTGACTGAATACACTAGTTTTATTATAAATACAATTTTGCAGATAGTATATCGTTCCTTTATCACCCTAAGGTTCAATGTCAGCTGTACCTTCCTCTTCTTTGTCGTGTCGCTCTTGGCAGAGCGCTCGTGGTCACATTGAGGCGTCCACGGCGGTGGTAGAGGCGGATAGAGCTCTCCGTACGAACTCCCGCCCGCCATACCCTTCTGTTGGCAGACTGTCTGGCTTAGTCAGATACGCCGTTTCCTCAACGGCCTTCACTTGGCCAGTCCAGCGCATAGGTGATCTGCCGCGCGACCTGGTTCCCTCTTTACCCTGCACGACTAACCGCTCTATGGAGTCGCCATCCCAGCCTGCAGTACCCATATGTGGCCTATAACTTTTTCGATCTGGGGTTCGCGGATACACCTTAAGAAGAGTCAATGTAACTATGAAATACTCTCATAGTTCTTGTGTATGATTAATTTAATGTTTGTTATCAACGTAAAGTTAAGTACGCAGGGTGTTGCCATAGTTATTTATGTCACAAGGGAGCAAAATGGTGTATTTACGGCGAGGGCGTACATTGAATCCAGAATGTAGCGAAGGATTCTACAATAGAATCCTGACCGTAGCGATGGATTCTAAAGTAGAATCCTGAGCGTAATGAGGGATTCAAGTATTAACGCCCAAGATGAAAATAATTTTGCTTCCGAGTGGCTCATACAACTTTTCACACCGAGCATTGAAAAAAATAATTCTAAATATTATTATAAAAAACAACCGGCATAGAAAATGGCGTGCCTTTACAATTATCAACTTCAAAAAATGGCATTTGCAATAAAACACTTGGAAAAGCTTTGAACAGAAAAGTTGCACTTTGCTCCCTCTCGCCAGGGAGGAAAAGTTACTTTTCTGAAGGAGAGGTGTGAAAAATATTTTTCAAGCCGAGGGGGGTCGCATCTTGAAAAAGTTTGGAAAACACTAGCCTATAATATCAAAGGCTATTTTCACTTCTTTTTTTTTTATTCGACTGGATGGCAAACGAGCAAGTGGGTCTCCTGATGGTAAGAGATTACCGCCGCCCATAGACACCTGTAAAACCAGGGGGATTGCAGATGCGTTGCCAACCTAGAGGCCTAAGATGGGATACCTCAAGTGCCAGTAATTTCACCGGCTGTCTTACTCTCCACGCCGAAACACAACAGTGCAAGCACTGCTATTTCACGGCACTTATATATCAAGGAGACAATTAGCCTTATTGTTTTTATTCTGATGATAAAAATGTCTAAAGCATTTACTTGATCAACTTTACAAAAAGCTAAAAATAATTAGGGAGTCACCTACCAGATATTAGCCGTCATTGAACTCTTAACATCAATCTTGGGCAGTGTTTTTCAATCTCTTTGAATATGCAGCATAAAAAGTAATTTTATGTTGCCTAAATCCTGCATACTAACTTTCCGAGCATGAGAAGTGAAACTATATTTTGTCTCACTCAACCATAGACTACTATATTTTTTAACGTTTAACTTTAATCTTCAGGCTCCGTGGGTATATCCATATCTGCAAACTGGGGGGATCCCGTTACCAACAGTACTGAAAATACAGAGGCGGCGGAAAATTACAGAGCATTTGGAGTGAGTACTTACAGGCTCAGTTTCTTGGTCGATAACTCGGTCGATATACAGCGTGAGGTGCCTCCCCGCAGGCAGAATAATATGCGTTATGGAAATCTCCTGTACCCCGCATGCGGGCACTTTCGACTGATGAAAAGGGTTCCCCGAACGCGGGCCCTATGGCACCGTAGCTCTCTAACGGATGAACTGATTTTAATGCGTTTTTTTTACATGAAAAACCGGTTTTCATCCGATTTGCCGATGTTAAACCGTTTTTGACATATTGAACTTTAAAATGACAGTGTCGGGGGTTTTCCCACTTTTTTAAGTAGTAAGAAGGAAAAAAGAAAATACATTTATCAAACGCCATAAAAAACATCACAATTAACAACAATGGAAATAAGTTTTTGTCGACTTTACATACATTACATTACTTGTTTCGTGTGCTCTACCTACCCCATTTGGGCATACAGGCATGTTACTTGCATTGTTGCCCAAACTACATTTAGGTACATGCCAAATTTCCCAGTCGATGCCATTAACCGTTGAAGAGTTCCGTCCTGCGGAGATGATCCTGGTCGGACTACCAGGGTATCACTAGCAGTTATTGTATTGCCACGCAATACATAAGTATGTCAAATTTCAAGTCAATCTGACTACCGGGAGTTGGTTGAATTTAATTTGCAATATTTGACTACAGACAGACAGACAATGGGACAGCTGAAACTAAATAAAAGCTTGTAAAAAAGACAAGACATGACTAAAACGCATGAGTTGTTGACGCTGCATAAGTTGGTTAACGCATTCACTGCCACTGATGCATATGGTGACAATCCGTAGCGAAAGGGTCCTTATGGCAGGCTGCCATAAGGATCCTTTTGCTACGGATTGTCACATATATGCGTTTCCGAAACTTCGCCTAGTGCCGCTGTCATAATTATTCATACATTTTGAATGCAAATGTGCGTCGGACACCTGTGGAAGTGAATGCGTTAAGTTATTATTGTAGTGAATGTGTTTTTTTTTTCAGTTTGGCATCTTCATGAACCCTATCTGGTCCAAGACCGGAGATTTTCCTAAAAGGCTGAAGGACCGTGTTGCCAAGCGAAGCCAGGAGCAGGGGTATAGCAAGTCCAGACTACCCTCCTTTTCGCAGGACGAAATAAAACTTATCAAAGGTTAGTTTTTGATTGTGCCAGTCAGTAGTCCTTGACACGCTGTTTTATCTCTTTCTAATCAGTTGAGTTTGAAAGGGATGCTGTATGCAGTGCTAACGGGTATCTGCTGTCTATATTTCCGTTTACTTGCTACAAAGTTGTATATGCCAAATTTCGTGACTAAGCCAAGCCGTTATTATTTCGAGATTTTATCCCTACCCCGTGGTAAAAAAGTAGAGTACCTATGTATGTACCAGATGTCTACATTCCATATTTCATCTAAATCCGCGTAGACATTCTAGCGTGAAGAAGTAACAAAAGTCACGAGGGAATTCCTGAAAATAATATTGTGGTTTTCATTGACGTTGCATTAAAAACAACCATGTCAAATTCATTACTCTAAGCCCAAGGGATGTTATTTTGAGATTTTATCCCGATTATTCCCGATCCTGAGAAAATACCGGGATAAAAATTAGCCTATGTGTTATTCTATTCCAGATCTCCAGCTACCTACATTTCATCCAAAACCGTCCAGCCGTTTTAGCGTGAAGGAGTAACAAACATAAAAACACACACACGCACATACTCACAAACTTTTGCATTTATAATATTAGTAGGATTGTACAAATACTTTGCAAAATTCATCAAAAACCAGAAGTTTTAAAAAACAGTCACTTGCACATTTATAATATTACGTACTACGTTTATTTCGAAGGTTCAGCCGATTTCCTTGGCCTCAACCACTACACGACATTCCTGCTGTCTCCCTCTACCAAGAATCACCGCTCTCCCTCTTTCGCCGATGACGTCAGCGTTGACATGACCACCGGCGAGAAGTGGGCTCAGTCCAGGTCTTTATGGTTAAAGGTATAGTTATACCTAACTAGCTGTTATTATTCAACATTATCATCCCGTAGGACGGACGAAGGTAGTTTCAATGAACTAAGTCGTCTTTCAAAGTTAACAGAAAACAATAGGTATGTGTCAAAATACGTTATACATTCGGTTTGACCGAATTTCGGCAGCTTGAGCCGAACTACGACATTCGCCGTTATTCGGTTTAAATGCCGAACATCCGGCACTAGAAAAAAAAGCTACTTGTACAATTTGACTGAAATTAATAGAAGACCCTGTCTGTCTTATCAATAAAACATGCCCTTACTATTCAACACAAATGAATGAACTTAGTACCTACTTTTTTAATAAACATCTTGATAACAATTCGTAAATTGAATTGAAAAAAAAAAAGCTTCTGGTTCACAATTTTCACTAACTAAACATTGAGAAAGGATTTTTTAATTATTAAAGGATGTTTTCAACAATCAAATTCAACAATCTCTTCTTATTTATTTACTCGTATTTAAAATTTACTAGAGGCAGGTTATTGAAACGAATTTCGGCCTGAAATTCTTCCGATTTTTTTATTTTTACCGAATGTTTGCCCGAAGTTCACATTCGGTTCAAACCACATTTGGCCCATCTCTAGAAATCAAGGAAAGCACGGTGTATTTCAATAGTCTATTTTTCTTTCAGAGCGCCCCCTATGGGCTCTACAAAGTATGCTTATACATCAACAAACACTACGACTATCCTCCAATCATCATCACAGAGAACGGCTGGTCTTCCGACCCTGGTCTGGAAGACTCGAGCCGTTCTGACTACATACAGCAGTATCTGAAGGCTTTATTGCTAGCCATCGAAGATGGTACTGATGTCCTGGGGTATACCTACTGGAGTCTCATGGATAATGTGGAGTGGATGGGTGGGACCGAGTAAGTTGGAATCACACGTACTATACACAGTATGGAGAGATTGACGGATGACCTTGTTAAGGCCAGGGTTCACGGCGAGGGCTATGTCCAACAGTGGACGGCCTACGGCTGATATGATGATGAGTAATACAAGGGTGACAAAAGTTGCTTTAGACAAAGATATCAGGGGTGCAGTAACAAAAGTTGCTTTAGACAAAGATAATCAGGGACTGCCACCCTGGTTATCTTTGTCTGAAGCAACTTTTAACTTTAGGGTGCAGTAATTTAGTGCTGTGCTATTTTTAATTCTAATTTGGAGCTATGCTAGCTGTGAGCTATACTAACTATGAGCTATTCGTATTGTGTATGAGCTATACTAATTATGAGCCGTACTATGTAATAGGATCAAATAAAGCCGAGTATGGGCAATCAGGGGATAAAACTCGTGTAGTTTTAAAAATTGGTACAGTTATACCTTGCAGTATCCAGACAAACATACTAAAAGTCCTCAATTTGCTGACGGTGTAAAGGGGGGTTTAAGGTACCTTTTTTTAGGTTTTTGCTCATATCTCGAATATTTGTACAAATAGCATTACGATTACTTCGGACAAAAGTTTCTACGTAATATTTCCTACAAATTTGGTCATATTCATTTTATCTCTACGATTTATACTAGTTTTAACAGATTTAAAAAGTAGACGATTTAAGAATAGTTAACGAAATGAGTTTTAAATTTTTATTTAAGAATAGAAAAAGCAAATCAGTCTGTCTTTATTATCTAATTCATCGTCTTCTACATCAACATCTTCGTCTTCTACTTCTATGATATCTACATGTACCTACATCGTTTGTACGTGAGCCCAAGGAGCGGAAGCATACTAGACTAGGATCAGTGGTGGTAAATGACTCCTCGCTTCCAACCCCACATTTCTGGAGGCTCTTGTATTTGGTGGAATACTCGTAATGCGTGATATTTTGCTAACCCTTTAGTAGGGAGGAGAGAGGAGAGATCAGCTTTGGACTTGGTGCTGGATTTTGCAAAAAGAGAGTATGGCTGTTAAGATCAAGCTGAGTAGTGGGCGCACGATATATTGTCAAAAACATTTCTTTTTTTTGCTATGGCTTCCGATGTTGATGTCACACACCCTGTACCTAGCTCCTAAAGTATTGATCGTAGAGCAAAATAAAGATGACCAAATTTGTCGGAAATTTTATATAAAACTTTTGTCTCAAGTAATCATAATAATTATATTCGAACAAATATTCGAGATATGAGCTAAAACCTGAAAAATGTACCTTCAACCTCCCCCCCTACACCCTCAGCACAGACTCCACCCTTGAGGACTTTTAGTATGTTCATGTGGATACCGCAAGGTATAACTGTACCAATTTTTAAAACTACATGTATTTTTTCCCATGGTTTTGTTAATTTTGTCACCCTAATGAGCCACATTATGAGCTAGCTGTGCTGACTATGAGCTATATACACTGTGAGTATATGTAGTATGAGTTAACTCTACTAATATTATGAGCTGTGCTAACTATGAGCTGTACTAACTATGAACTGAAATAAGAGGTTACGAGGTAATAATAGAAACCATTCCCTTTTTGAAAAGCTTTCATTCAAATCCATACTTTGGGTCAGATTCACTTGAAATTTGGTGTCGTCATCTTCATATTTTATGTAGGTTGGATTACCTCACAGTCAACAAACAGTACACTGAGCAAAAACACTTGTTATTAACTTTTTTGAACAAAAACTTTTTCCAGTGAGCGTTTCGGCCTCTACGAGGTAGACTTCGATTCCCCGGCGAGACCCCGGACGGCGCGGCAGTCCGCCCTCGTCTACAAGAGGATCATCAAGAAGAGGATCGTCGAAGAGGGGTGGAGGCCCAAGAACTTGAAGATAGGCATCAGCAAGAAGAATGTTAAGGTGGAATTGTGAGATAATAAGGGTCACAGCTCATTACAGCCATCCGGCACCCGACCAGCATCATCTTAGCTCGAGCGGTTAGTATTATTCATATGGATTTGTATGGGTATGCGCTCACTACATCAACTCCGTAGCGTCACCGGAAAACCTCACTCGTGAGGTTGCCACGCGCGGACGACGAGTGGAGTGGACCGCTCGCTGCCCGCACGCTTGTGATGCGGCGCTCACCACCCCCCCTTCAACCCTCCTACTCGGAAATCGGTCCACTCGTTGTCAAGGCGCCGTCTGCGCGTGGACCACCTGTCGACCGACAACGAGTGGAAGCCGAAAGTCGAAGCGGTGCTGGTCGGGTGCCGGGTGGCTGTAATGAGCTGGAAAGTGCAGTATGGACAATGTGCCTCGTAAGAGTCTTAGAATAGATGATAGTTGAACTCATAGATTATTCGCGGTACTTCTTTTGGCTGTTCTTTCGAAGGAACTATTACGTTTTTTACAAGCTTTTATTTAGTTTCACCTGCCCTGTTGTCTGTCTGTAGTCAAATCATGCAAGTTAAATTCGACTAACTTCCAGTAGTTGGATTGACTTGAAATTTGGTAGGGTCATGTGTCCAACAATGAAACTTAGGTACACGACCCCCACCTGACCCCCAATGATATTCTACATAATTGTCATAATCATTCATAAATGTTTGGTTTTATGAGAAAGTAAACAATTGCAGCAATATTGTTATTTTTGCGGTACAGGGGCCAGGTCAATTAAATGGCGACGGTTTGAAACAAGATGGCGCGAAATAAGATGATTTCTGATGGCTGAGGGCAAATTAGATTTGCCTTCGCTCAAACCTGTGCACAAACTAGTACTGCTATTTTTAAAATTTTGTGGTTTTAAAAATACTGTTCAAGAATATTTTTGTATACTATAGACGCTATAGATTACACAGAAATTGTACAAAATTTTATGAACGTTGCGTTTTGTATATTGTCTTAATTATGCATTTCCAGTTGTACCAAACCCCAGTGACGGCTGTGACCGTGTATTTGTTGAATTAAAAATGTTTTTTAACGATTCATTTAGTTTTATTCATTTCTTATCTATAGATAAAGATCTGTCCGTTCTGTCCGTTGTACAGTCGAGTTCATAAACTTGTGAGCAAAAATTGATCAAAATTATCTGAACACGACTCTATTGTTAACGGCATAGAAGCGTGTTCAGATATTTTTGATCAAATTTTTGCTTAGAAATTTATGAACTCGACTGTACACTCAAGGTGCCACCATGGAATCTTTTCAAAGGAAAAGTCATTACGATTTTCATTGTTAATTAATGCGATGTCACTATGACGTTTACTGTGAACTGGTTCCATAGTGGCTCATTTATAAGTCCATGACCGGTACCATGTTATACGAAGAATGTTTTCTGGAGTGTAACGCCATCTACATTTTAATATGCAAACTATTTAAACTCTTGGTATTCTTATTAACCAGACGTTGTCGATTTGCTACTCCACAATAGATGGCGCTGTTAAAACGCCTATTCTACTCCTCAAGAGATTGCGCTAGCAGTAATTAACGTCGCACTGTTACGATTATTAAAAGCCTAACGTTTCCTCGCGGCTTCGCTCATTTGAAATAGTCCAGGTTTTACGAAATTTCTATGGGAATTCACAACAGTTACCTACATTTTCATTTACCTATGTTGAAGTTGTAGACGAGGTAACGTAAAACGGGGTTACTTTAAAATGCAGGGGCAAATTTCAAAAATAGTTTTTACGCCATGTCCTTATTTTTAATTTTTAGAGACCATTTGTGGCAGTGAAATACTTACTACTGATGTTCCAAAGGAAACTTTCCAAAATTGCGGAATTTTTCATATACTTAGGAAAATTTCGGAAACTTCTCACAATTTTGCATGGGAATTGAAACTTTTCGTATCTTAAATTTAAATTTCCTATATTTTCTTGTGAAAATTTCCAGAAATTTCCGAGAACTTTTCGAACTTTATGGAAATTTTCCGCAACTTGCACATCTGTAATAGTTTTCACAATGGCATAACTTAAAACCTTCACAAATGGCCTACTTATTAGTCTTCATTTGCTCACAATCGAGCTATGAATATTTTGCGTTTTTGTAACCATTTTAAATCTATTCTGGGGCTAGCCAAGAGATCTCCTAAAGTACCTAACCCCGTTTACGTTATTTGATTTCTTGCCAAATGTTCTTTTAATATTGTAAGCAAGGTAAGTACCTATAGGTAGAAATTATATATTTGTATTTCGCATGGAATAAGTATTTAATTTTTCATCATAATTAATCTTATACGATTAGTGATTTTCTGATATTTTAACGCTAAAGCGATTTAAAAAAAATTGTAAGTTAAACCGAATTACAATAATTCTCGTACTAGGTACTTACAAAACGGTATTTGATAACAATTGTATTGCCATGTCTTACATTTATTATGAAAAAGACACAGTGTTTAAATCGGGGAAATTGGATTTATAATGATTTTTTTGAAAATCTATATCGTCGCTCGGCAGGCAAAAGTACTAAAGCGACACTTTGGGCTAAATGAGTTATGCATATCACCAGAATCAGCGAATTTTTCTGCATCGAACTGTCTAGGTTTCAAAGCGATTGGAGCAAAATTTAACTTTTTTTGGCGCTTTAGTCTTTCAAAAAACGCTTAAATTGGGAAGCAAATTACTTAATGCAGCATCACTTTCATTATTTTCATTTTAGTACTGTTACCTTTTTGCCATTTTTCGATTTACTGTCGTTCAGTCTTTTGCCATTTTCTAGTTTGCAAATGTTGGACGTTTAGTATTTTGTGCAAAAAAAAAGAAATACCTTTGTCACTTCAGTAATTATGCCTCCCGAGTTGAAGTTTATACACCTTTAGTCGTTTAGTCGTTTGGTTGTATTGATAAGAATTAATTTATAAGAATTTAGCTATTTGTTCTTAAAAACTAAAACATACGTTTGGCATTTTAGCCATTTTAACATATACAAAAGCATACATTCAAACAGGATTAGCAAAAAAACTTCACGAAATATTATAGATTTGGTGAAATTAGTCATTACTCTTGACCTTTATCGTGTATTAAAAAGTGTTTAGTATATATACGTAGTAAAATATCATTGCAATTCGATGTTTGGTATATAGAAACATCATATTTTCTTAAGATTTATAACTTTATTTATAAATTATAATGATTATTATTCCTTAAAACTTTAAGTTCTTTTTATGTTGCCAAAGGATAAAAGAAAATATATGTATGTATGTAAACTCTTAATTGTACAAAAGAAAAGAAACACAACACAATTGACAAACTTTGAGATACTTGTACAAAGGCGGACTTATCCCTTTAAGGGATCTCTCCCAGGCAACCTCAATAGTAAATCTATTTCAAAATTTTGTAGTTATAATTTTATCGCTACGGTTCTGTTTGCATCGAATAAAGATGATGTTCGGCCCTAAGTATTTGAAATTTAGAGTTAGAAGTTTTAATTTGTTTTTATTAATGTTACATAAATAGCTTAAGTTTAGTCCAGAAGGCCCCTCGAGTTGTCCCTGGCGCAAAGGTAGCCATCAAACTGGCCGCATTACCACGTTTAATGGCGATAGACAATCTTTGCACCAGGGAACGAATCCGCGCGGGCGTGAGCGTGAGACCCCCTTTCCGTAATTCGACGTCCCACTTCCCGAATGTAAACAATCGCCTCAAACGCAAGAGGACGAAATAATAGTGCCGAATAATTCTGCCGTTTTTTGACCGCAAAATCCACCGCGGATTGCCGCGGACTATTCAGCTGAGGTGCGAGGCGGCGAAAGTACTAACGCACGTAACGTCCGACAGCAAACACTTCCCGTTCTGCCATGGCACTAAAGTTAAGCCATCTGGCCTTTTGCTGTCGGTTCGACAGAGGACCGGAGGCTCCAGAACGCAGAGGATGTTGGCGGATATTAAAGCCCTCTTCAGTATGTCAAAGAGAGCGTAGTAGCGCGGAAATTTTCCTGAACACCGACAAGAACTCAACGCGTGAAATGGCCAGGGTGCGTACGGTGGCTAGGTATAACAACTTTAGATATATTATTGGTAGATATAACTTTCAGTGGGTATAATGAATTATTGGTATAATCTGGAATACGTAATACTATTATAATAATAATGTGTTATGCCAAAAAAGTAGGTTAGGTTAGAACTGCGACCCTATCAAGAAACGAAACTGCCTGAAAACTAGGTTAGGTTAGAATTGCAACTCCAACGATTTCATAAAGAAAACTAAATTATATCTACACATTATACTACTAAATACTTATAGCATAATATTGTGAAATTATGTGTTATTTGTTATACCGATCATCTTAAGCCCTGATGGCCATTTGCTTCCACCATGGAGCCGCAGATGCATTTATGAGGCACACAAACATCGCAGCCCAGGCGGAGAGCTACTGCCACCCACAATGAGTCGTTGTCCAGAAGTATTTCCAAATAAGGAGCAAGCAAAGCCCATAACCACGCTCCCGCTTTGATTTTTGATACCGACTTCAGCCTGGCTAAATCCACCCTAGTGGCACACCCACCCACAAGTGCCAGAGCGTCTCTAGCCCCCACGTCATCCCAAACTCGTTATATCAGCGGAGCCCGAGGCAGCGACGCTATTAGGTGTCGAGCCGTCCACCTCGCCAGTGCACCATGCACAAACGGAATGGTAACCCGATGGGGTTTCATGAGAATTTTTAATTTTAAGAGACAAGGCCACTATAATAACTCCATGTGCTGATGCGAGGAAGACTGGCAAGCCCACATTCTCCACACGCCGCAACCAACTGAGACCAAACTTGAACATGGGACTTGGTTGAATTTAGTAGTGACGGGCAGGCTTCATCTGTCCTTAAGACTATAGAGTCCAAAGTATATGAGGCCGGTGTGTGGGGGGCGTTCGCCTGATGACTCGGTAGCACCTCCGGGTCTTGAGACGCTTGTGTTCGAAGCATCCTCCCGCGTCCCGCACGTTAAATTTCCCTCGGAGCCGGATCGGTCCATTCAAGCCTTGCCGGTAAACTTGGAGGATGTGGTGCGAGCACTAGGGTCATTCCATAATGGGTCAGCCGTGGGCTTAGACGGAATTCGACCAGCTCATTTTCAGCTGGGTTTTGGAACACTGAGGTCACGATCCACAACACGCACTTTCGTCACGGAACCCGGAAATCCAGACTGTGTCGTCTTGAAGTAGGATCTCAAGAACGCGTCCAATACTGGCGAGAGGGATGTTCTGTTGGCGAAGTGAAAAAATACATTCCCACCCTGTACCTTTTTTACACCAGGTCTATCATTCTCCTTCTAACCTTGTCTACGGCGATTCTCAAATTCTTTCGCAGGTGGGTGCGCAGTAGGGAGATCAGCTTGGACCGCTTACCTTCAGTCTTACTATTCATGAAGCACTGTCGTCTCGAAAATCACCTCTTAATATTTGGTATTTACTCGTAGATGATGGCACCTAAGGAGCCTAAGGTCGTAAAGCAGGACTTGGCTTTCCTTATCCCCATATGGGACAGATTTAACCCCGCCTGTTCTCCTTCTTTAACTTCTTTAAGGTCTTTCTTCCTGGTCTCAAAGGGCTTTTTACGAGACCTTTACCCTCTTGGGTTCTTCTATTTTCCAAGAGGCCATTTCTAGTGCACTAGAGACCAGGAAGCGTCTATTTTGCTCGCCCAGGAACGTTTGAAGAGTATTAATACCCATCTCATCTTGACTCTGTTACGAATGTGTTTCGCAGTTCCAAAAATAACCTATTTTTTAAAAACCACTCCAATGGTTGTGTTCGGGTAAAACTTCTTCTTTTGACGTCACGTTGAGAGATACAAAGGAGACTGTATTGAACGTGTCCCTTGCGGATGAGCAATGGGTCCAAGCGTCCTTGCCCATATGTAACGGTGGTCTCGGTTTGCGGCGTACGGCGGATGTGGGCTTGCCAGCGTTCCTCGGATCGGCACATGGAGTTGGTGGCCTTATCTCTTAAATTTTTAAATCTCATAAAGGTTACCAATACCATTTCGTATGTGGATGATGCACTGGCGAGCCGAATGAGACTGGCGTCACTGCACGGGGCTCCGCAGATACAATGAGTTTGGGATGACGAGGGGCTAGGGACGCTCTAGCACGGCCTGTGGGTGTAACCACTGGGGTGGGTTTGGCCAGGCTGAAGTCGGCATCAAAAGTCAAAGCGGGAACGTGGTTATAGGCGTTGCCTGTTCCTTATTTGGGAACAGTCTTGACAACGACTCATTGCGGGTGGCAGTAGCTCTCCGCCTGGGCTGCGATGTTTGTGTGCCTCATAACTGCAGCTGCGGCTCCATGGTGGAACCGAATGGCCATCAGGGTGTGTTAACCAGTATAAATTTAGATATACTTTCACTAGAATAAAAGATATTTGGCATAAATACCAGTAATTCATTATACCCCACTGAACGTTATATCGAACATAGGTTATATCACATATATTATACCATCAATCAGGCCTACGCGTCTGTTCCAGACGAATTTTGGCGTGTTGCCTGTGCACAACGTCTTTGGTGGCTGACTAGACCGATGCGAGAGCGACATGTCCGTCCACAGTCTGACAAGCGAAGTCTGCGGATGTTGATGCAGAACGGCCTTGGTGTCGTTTCTGTCTCTTTTCAATAAGTGCATTGAGCCAGGCAAGCTTCATCGCAATACTTGCGGCCCTCCAACACACGTCTGTGCACCCATCAGTGCATTTTTCCGGCAAGCTTTTCTCAGTCTAGGTGGTCAATTTTTGAAGACA
>NC_133496.1:3573384-3573789 GCF_025370935.1 Choristoneura fumiferana | reverse complement strand
TAAAATATAAACTATCACTACTAAAATCGATTACACACCCTTAATCGATTCGAATTTACATTGTCCTAACCCTTTAATTGCTTAATGACATGTGTCACCGTACCCATCCTATCCGAAAAGTACTATAATTACCCCGCTCACCTGAAGGCAGTATCCTCGGCCAGGACACAGAGAACCGGTAGAAGTTCACCCCCAATTCGCGCAGCATCTCCACATCACGCTTGTAATTGTGGTACGAGTCGCTGGCTACGTCCCCTGGGACTACTGACTCCGGGTTGCTGTGGAAGTGATGGTCCCAGATGGAGGGGCCTTTGCCTGAAAAAAAGAGTACAGGGAATGTCTGAAAAAAAAAACAATGCTTTTTCATATCATTCACTACTGTTTTAACCCCCGACGCAAAAAGAG
>NC_133496.1:3511570-3573284 GCF_025370935.1 Choristoneura fumiferana | reverse complement strand
GTGTATGAGCTATACTAATTATGAGCCGTACTATGAGCCATATTATGAGCTAGCTGAGCTGACTATGAGCTATTCATATTGTGTATGAGCTATACTACAGTCAAATAAAAAAAAAAATACTAATATTATGAGCCGTACTATGTAATAGGATCAAATAAAGCCGAGTATGGGCAATCAGGGGATAAAACTCGTGTAGTTTTAAAAATTGGTACAGTTATACCTTGCAGTATCCAGACAAACATACTAAAAGTCCTCAATTTGCTGACGGTGTATCTCGAATATTTGTGCAAATAGCATTACGATTACTTCGGACAAAAGTTTCTACGTAATATTTCCTACAAATTTGTTCATATTCATTTTATCTCTACGATTTATACTAGTTTTAACAGATTTAAAAAGTAGACGATTTAAGAATAGTTAACGAAATGAGTTTTAAATTTTTATTTAAGAATAGAAAAAGCAAATCAGTCTGTCTTTATTATCTAATTCATCGTCTTCTACATCAACATCTTTGTCTTCTACTTCTATGATATCTACATGTACCTACATCGTTTGTACGTGAGCCTAAGGAGCGGAAGCATACTAGACTAGGATCAGTGGTGTTAAATGACTCCTCGCTTCCAACCCCACATTTCTGGAGGCATTTCGTTACCCAGCCACTCTTTTACTTGTGGAATACTCGTAATGCATGATATTTTTCTGACCCTTTAGTAGGGAGGAGAGAGGAGAGATCAGCTTTGGAATTGGTGCTGGATTTTACAAAAAGCGAGTATCGATGGCTGTTAAGATCAAGCTGAGTAGTGGGCACACGATATATTGTCAAAATCGTTTCTTTGATTTTGCCATGGCTTCTGATGTTGATGTTACACACCCTGTAGCTCCTAAAGTATTGATCGTAGAGCAAAATAAAGATGACCTAATTTGTCGGAAATTTTATGTAAAAACTTTTGTCTCAAGTAATCATAATAATTCTATTCGAACAAATATTCGAGATATGAGCTAAAACCTGAAAAATGTACCTTCAACCTCCCCCCCTACACCCTCAGCACAGACTCCACCCTTGAGGACTTTTAGTATGTTCATGTGGATACCGCAAGGTATAACTGTACCAATTTTTAAAACTACATGTATTTTTTCCCATGGTTTTGTTAATTTTGTCACCCTAATGAGCCACATTATGAGCTAGCTGTGCTGACTATGAGCTATATACACTGTGAGTATATGTAGTATGAGTTAACTCTACTAATATTATGAGCTGTGCTAACTATGAGCTGAAATAAGAGGTTACGAGGTAATAATAGAAACCATTCCCTTTTTGAAAAGCTTTCATTCAAATCCATACTTTGGGTCAGATTCACTTGAAATTTGGTGTCGTCATCTTCATATTTTATGTAGGTTGGATTACCTCACAGTCAACAAACAGTACACTGAGCAAAAACACTTGTTATTAACTTTTTTGAACAAAAATTTTTTCCAGTGAGCGTTTCGGCCTCTACGAGGTAGACTTCGATTCCCCGGCGAGACCCCGGACGGCGCGGCAGTCCGCCCTCGTCTACAAGAGGATCATCAAGAAGAGGATCGTCGAAGAGGGGTGGAGGCCCAAGAACTTGAAGATAGGCATCAGCAAGAAGAATGTTAAGGTGGAATTGTGAGATAATAAGGGTCACAGCTCATTACAGCCATCCAGCACCCGACCAGCATCATCTTAGCTCGAGCGGTTAGTATTATTCATATGGATTTGTATGGGTATGCGCTCACTACATCAACTCCGTAGCGTCACCGGAAAACCTCACTCGTGAGGTTGCCACGCGCGGACGACGAGTGGAGTGGACCGCTCGCTGCCCGCACGCTTGTGATGCGGCGCCCCCCCTTCAAACCCCCTACTCGGAAATTCGTGAACCGCGCGAGGTCCACTCGTTGTCAAGGCGCCGTCCGCGCGTGGACCACCTGTCGACGGACAACGAATGGACGCCGAAAGTCGAAGCGGTGCTGGTCGGGTGCCGGGTGGCTGTAATGAGCTGTTAAGTGCTTGTATGGACAATGTGTCTCGTAAGAGTCTTAGATGATAGTTGAACTCATGGATTATTCGCGGTATTTCTTTAGGCTGTTCTTTCGAAGGAACTATTGCGTTTTTTACAAGCTTTTATTTAGTTTCACCTGTCCTGTTGTCTGTCTGTAGTCAAATCATGCAAGTTAAATTTGACCAACTTCCAGTAGTTGGATTGACTTGAAATTTGGTAGGGTCATGTGTCCAACAATGAAACTTAGGTGAACCTACACGACCCCCACCTGACCCCCAATGATGAATATACATAATTGTCATAATCATTCATAAGTGTTTGGTTTCATGAGAAAGTAAACAATTATATCGATTTGCAGCAATACTTATTGTTATTCTTGCGGTAGGTACAGGGGCCAATTAAATGGTCAATGGTCAATTAAATGGCGACGGCTTGAAACAAGATGGCGCCAAATAAGATGATTTCTGATGGCTGAGGGCAAAATTAGATTTGCCTTAGGCTCAAACCTGTGCACAAACTAGTACTGCTATTTTCAAATTTTGCGGTTTTCAAAATACTGTTCAAGAATATTTTTATATAAATTGTACTAAATTTTATGAACGTTGCGTTTTGTATATTGTCTTAATTATGCATTTCCAGTTGTACCAAACCCCAGTGACGGCTGTGACCGTGTATTTGTTGAATTAAAAATGTTTTTTAACGATTCATTTAGTTTTATTCATTTCTTATCTATAGATAAAGATCTGTCCGTTCTGTCCGTTGTACAGTCGAGTTCATAAACTTGTGAGCAAAAATTGATCAAAATTATCTGAACACAACTCATTGTTAACGGCATAGAAGCGTGTTCAGATATTTTTGATCAAATTTTTGCTTAGAAATTTATGAACTCGACTGTACACTCAAGGAGCCACCATGGAATCTTTTCAAAGGTTAATTAATGCGATGTCACTATGACGTTTACTGTGAACTGGTTCCATAGTGGCTCATGAATTAGTCCATGACCGGTACCATGTTATACGAAGAATGTTTTCTGGAGTGTAACGCCATCTACATTTTAATATGCAAACTATTTAAACTCTTGGTATTCTTATTAACCAGACGTTGATTTGCTACTCCACAATAGATGGCGCTGTTAAAACGCCTATTCTACTCCTCAAGAGATTGCGCTAGCAGTAATTAACGTCGCACTGTTACGATTATTAAAAGCCTAACGTTTCCTCGCGGCTTCGCTCATTTGAAATAACAGATCCAGTAGTTGTATACAAAGTCCAGGTTTTACGAAATTTCTATGGGAATTCACAACAGTTACCTACATTTTCATTTACCTATGTTGAAGTTGTAGACGAGGTAACGTAAAACGGGGTTACGTTAAAATGCAGGGGCAACTTTCAAAAATAGAACTGTTTTTACGCCATGTCCTTATTTTTTTAGACCATTTGTGGCAGTGAAATACTTACTACTGATGTTCCAAAGGAAACTTTCCAAAATTGCGGAATTTAACATACTTAGGAAAATTTCGGAAACTTCTCACAATTTTGCATGGGAATTGAAACTTTTCGTATCTTAAATTTAAATTTCCTATATTTCTTGTGAAAATTTCCAGTAATTTCCGAGAACTTTTCGAACTTTATGTAAATTTTCCGCAACTTGCACATCTGTAGGTAATATACTTACCTTTACAAATATGACCTAACTTTTTACTTCATGAATATTTGCGATTTGTCAAAAACCAAATTTTTGTAATTTTTTTGCCAAATGTTCTTTTAATATTGTAAGCAAGGTAAGTACCTAGGTACAATTATATTTGTATTTCGATGGAATTGTAATGTAATTTTTCATCATAGTTAAATCTTATAGCGAATTATGAGTCGGAAAAACAAGATTAGTGATTTTTTCTGGATGTTTTTGGTTAAACCGAATCTACAAGAATTCGTACTACTACAATACGGTATGTGATAACTACTGAATTTGCCATGTCTTACATATTATTATGAAAATATACAGTGTTTAAATCGGTTGAATATTGGATTTATAATGATTTTTTGAAAAATCTATATACCTACCTGTCTCATTTCTCAAACGCTTTTCTCTATGCAGCAAGTATGGCGCTACTTGCGTGTGACGTCACATGCAAGTATATCTTTCTCCGTCTAATCTTGAATTTCGAAACTTTATAACTTTGTTATTTGTAAAGGTTGCTTAAAATTGTTTCTCTATTCGATAACAGGCATTGTGAATTTTTAATTTATGGAACATTTTAAAAAATAGCCAATTATCGTATTGGATAAAAAATATTGCTGCTGGCCACTCTCACATTAGGTTCCACGGTCTTTTTAGCCGCGGCCACATAAATCGTCACGTGACATATAGCGATAAAGCTGAAAATGTTGAGCTTTATCGCTGGAAAAAAAAACCTCTTCAATTTCGGCAAAAACACTGTTATTTTTTTTCATTCACTCCAATTTCTTTTATTTGTACCACTGCCACGACTACTACTAAATGAGATTAAGAAATCAGCTTCCAAGACCAAGATCAATCCTGCAAGAAGCCGTCTTGTCGCTGCTGCTCGACGCGGCGACTTGACGCTACTTTTTTCAAAATGGGGTCGTGGGGTTTAGCAGGTGGTAGGACCTTGTGCAAGGTCCGCCCGGATTGCTACCACCATCTTGCTCGCTAATCCTGCCGTGAAGCAGCAGTGCTTGCACTGTTGTGTTTCGGCGTGGAGAGTAAGACAGCCGGTGAAATTACTGGCACTTGAGGTATCCCATCTTAGGACTCTAGGTTGGCAACGCATCTGCAATCCCCCTGGTGTTCCGAGTGTCTATGGGCAGTGGTGATCTCTTACCATCAGGAGACCCACTTGCTCGCTTGCCATCCAGTCGAATAAAAAAAAAACGTGACCAGATTTATCGCTGCAATCGAGCGACGAGCGACTGCATGTGGGGCACCTTTACGACATCTACGGGAAGAGATGGGTCCTATTCTCAAACTGGACACAGCAGGGACGCCACTGATGTACCTAATTAAAATTGTAGTTAATAATAATAAATTCATTTTTTATTATTATTTCAACATTTTTGACTCAAGCTTTTTCTGACTGTACTTTTTATGTACCTACCTACAGTAGAAGTCAAAGATATCTTTACACTTCACTACCTTATCGTTGTCATTTCATGTTTGAAGTTTTGTATACAATTGTCAGAATGCATAGGTACAGAGAGTGACAAGGCACTAAAGTGTAAAGATAATCTTTGACCGCGATTGTACTTACGTAGGTACTATAAATATCAATCAAAGAAAGATCAGCGCCGTTCGCGCATTTTTAACCGACTTCAAAAAAACGAGGTTCTACGATTCCACTGTTTGTATTTTTATAGAAAATAAATAGAAAACGTTTATTCGCTAATTCGCAAATTACATATTATAAGTAAGTACACAAAATAAAACAACTATAAAATAAATATTAACGACAGTATTTGCGAAATCGCGAAACGGTCTCAGCTCAGCATAGTGTTGGCCGTAGAGGCCAACGCTGGTCTTCCGCTGAGACCGCTTGGCGACTTCACGGAAGGCGACATAAATTCAAAATTTTTATTTTAAAAAATTTTTCTATGTATGTTCACCGATTACTCAGTCATTTGTTTTATTCTTGTTCTTTTTTTTGTACACGTGTAGATACGAACGTACTATTAAACTACCTAGATTGCTGTCGTTCGGAACTCGAAACAGAAGATCGCTTTTTTTTCCTCCAATTAATCTTCAGGAGAACGAAGACAATCGACGTATCCCCCGACACGTATGTTCCAAGCGACATAACATTCTAGTTGTACTGAAAGTTAATAAAAGCTTAAAAATAAAAACAAACAGTTTAGGCCAACCTAGCCCCAATCCCGCCCCATGCAAAATACAAACAAAACAACAAAACAAATATGACAGCGTTCCAACAATACATTATCCCATTTTTCCACTTATTATCTTCGGCATTTAGCATTAAAAAAAAAACATACAATAGACAAAATCGGATAAAATACTATGTTTAAACAACACCGCGGGTGGCGCTGCATAATGGGCTATAATATACAAAATAAACAAGGCATTTTCAACTTTATTCACTTCAAATAAAGCGCAGTTCGATGTACTTAAAGTTCTAAAGCTATTGAACTTCAATGAGTCGTGATAGCTACCTACATCATTGTGGATTTACAAACTTAACCATGCCGTTGAATGCATCGCTACTGTTCAACGATTACGTTAAAATAGTTTGAAAGCTTGTTAGTTCACGATTTGTCCATTGGTAGAGATAACTTGGTGATTTTAATACGGTACAGATCAAACGGTTTTCGCTTGGGTAAGTGTTTTGCTAATCGAAAGTAGTTTTTTAGGGTTCCGTAGGGTGCCAGTGGGACCTTATTAAGGATCTACTGTTTGTCTGACCCAAGGGGGGATCCCTATGACCCCCCCTTGGACCCTGGGCAGGGTCTAGGACAACCGAACAGTAAATATTTTCTAAAATATTTACCTACCACAAAAGACAATTGATTTTGTTATTTGATTAATGTTATTTTGGAATAAGTTTTTAAGGGTAACGAAACGAACCTATGGCGTGGGTGGGCCAATCAACTATTTTACCCACACTAATCTGTCCGCGACATTTTTCAAACAATTGCAGATTTTTGTAAGTAAACATTTTTTTCTGTAGTTTAATACATGGTGTAAGTACATGAATACATGCCATCCTACGTAAGTTCAACCTATTAAACCGTGAAATATCTTGGAAGTACGATTTTGGTAACGCCAGAGACAATTTTGGTAACGCAGGAGACGCCCAAAGTGTCGGTAAAATAGTTGATTGGCCCCGTACGTATGGCGGATGTCACTTAGCCAAATCGTGAAATGGCGACAGATCACTACATGCTTAGGACTTTCTTGATCTGGCGGATTTTACGATCGGCCGCCGACATCTACAACGACATAGGCACAGAACCGTGTTTTTGCTCCATCTTAATAAGATAACACGGAACCCTCCTTGTACGATTCACTCGCACATACCCGCCTAAAGAAAAAAAGTTAAAAGATTCGCCGAAGCTCTTGAGTTTTTTTAGTCTGTTTGGGTGCTTGATTTTTAAAGATCTCCCATGAAACCAATAAGTATTCAATTTGATCTGGTTGCATAATTCGCTGATGCTATTTCTCAAAGAATTTATACAATTATCAAGAATATTTTATCCGTTGTGTTGGTTGGATTACTTTGATTCTTGTAGGTAGGCCTAAAGGACATATTTTTATTTTTAATTCAAATTGAAGTGTCAAAGACTTTGGGAAGAGGACTTTTTGGGATAATAGTGTGGCATTTATAATTTTGACATTGGGAGATTTTATGCATTTCCATTTTTTGACAGTGGAAGCATTCTACACTTCCACTGAACCTAGATATAGTTAAGATTTTTGGATTTTACTAAGGATCGCTGTAATTTTTTATATAGGTAATTTTTCTTTCATTTTATATTGTAATTTATTATTTATTGTATTTTTAATTATATACGTATTTTGCTTTGTTTTGAAATTATGACTTTCCGCCAATTCTAGCGGCGCATTCTTCTTGGCAATGATGGTCTTTCTGCCTGTCCTAGGGGCGGCAGATTTCAGAGAGCGAGAAAACTATTATTTTGGAAAGGTACATGGGGCGGCGGAAATAAAGTGGTCTACACTCATTAAAACTATACCTACCTAAATCCGGCACTGCAGAGAGCGTTTAACCGAAAACTATAGCTGTTCCTAAACCACAATGGCCTTGTTAGCTTTCGCTTATCCACAGCTAACGCAAGCTTAGCATAGGGAACTCGTGCCCTCCAAGAGTGGGTTCGAGGGGGGCGCATTAGATGTTTGGATGTAAAATATGAACGGGTGGTGTCACATGCTCAGATTAGCTAGGTGTGTATGGAAAGGGACTCTTTAGCTAATATTAGCACGCATTAAAAGTGCACAGGGATGTTTTTTATCCTTAGAAAGACAGTTTTGAACGTATCCATAAGATATACATTATCAACTTTATTTATATGTAATGTGAATTCTAAGACTTTTTTTTGATGTGTGTGTTTTAAATTTTCATAGTCTTTTTGATTTACTGTCATTAAGTGCAAATGGAAAGTAGACAACACAAAATTATACAAGGAATACTGTCCATCTTGAATATTGACATAAATTAAAATTTGTCTCGTGAGAAATTGAGAAATTTAATATGAGCCTGAGAATAATAACTATTTCTGTTTACGTAAATTCAGAAAAAATATTATTTGTAAACATGTTCCACCTGAAATTGTTTGTTAGTAAGCTCATCAGTTAATATCAGACAATATCAGATAATATTTCGTCAATAAAACAAAAAAATATAAAGATTCGTGACTATAATCCTTAGTAAAAAGTGTAGGTACGTAGAGGTGACATCACACGGAGTTTTAACCGGCTATGTCTTCATATTTTTTGGTTAATAGACAAAAAATACATGTCCGTTATTTTTTGATAATGTAAGTAATGGACTTATTGTATGTTTTTAGGACAGGGTATTCACATCATAAGCCGGGTGGCCGAGCGGTTTGACCTATGGCCTCTTAAGCAGAGGATCGTGGGTTCAAACCCCGGCTCGCACCTGAGTTTTTCGAAATTAATGTGCGAAATTACATTTGAAATTTACCACGAGCTTTACGGTGAAAGAAAACATCGTGAGGAAACCTGCACAACCCTGCAAAGCAAGTCAATGGTGTATGTAAAGTGCCCAATCCGCACTGGGCCCGCGTGGGAACTACGGCCCAAGCCCTCTCATTCAGAGAGGAGGCCTGTGCCCAGCATTGGGACGTATATAGGCTAGGGTGATGATGATGATTCACATCATAAATGTTTTGTAATTTTAATACGCGATAAATCCGCGCTGAGGTGTGCAAAGTATTACAAGCACAAGCCTTCTCCACACTACCTCTTAATATACTTCCATCAACCATCTCACTCTTCACGGAACCCTTCACAGACCCCTGACAATCCCTCAAAACTTCAGCCCCTAAGATATCCGCTAAGTAACGTGGTTCATCTCGAAAATATAAAGTCGATCTGTGTGTTCACTCTGTTGGAAAATATCTAAGTACGCATTGTTTTTAGAATTTCGTCTTCATCATCATCATATGAGCTGTATATAGGACGTCCACTGTTAGACATAGGATTATCCCTAGGGTCGAGTTTAGTATCTACGAGTAATCAAAAATAAATTCAAAAACCCAACTGCCTAATAATACTAAAAAAAAGCCTTTTGGTCTAGATCTCTGTTATTGAGCTTAAACCCACGACCCTCTGCAGGGCTACTACGAAACTCGAAGTTCGTATCGTACCGTCCCTCTCGCTCTCGTATTAAATAGTATAAGTGTTAGAGGGACCGCACGACACGAACTTCGAGTTTCGTGTTTCGTAGTAGCCCTGCTGCTTGAGAAGCCATAGGTAAAACCACTATGTACAGTCGAAGGCATAAATATCTATACAGCCATAGCCATAGCCATAGCATAAAGATGTATAGATATTTTTGACGTTTTGGTAACGTATATAATATTTATGGCCTTGACTGTACGTATCCGGAAAAAAAGCAAACCCAGTGAACCTCCGTAGCGCAGCAAACAAATCCAATTCAGTAATAGCTTTATTATGACGTATCTGATTTCATAACGTATGAAAATGCCTTTTATCATATTTTCCTTCTTATTGGCCTTTGACGATCCCTGCTCTGTGGGATGCTTCGGCCCATTTGGAAATAAGAGGGTTGGAGAGAGGCGGTGTTTAGTCTTAAGATTTTTCTTCAAGTTGAAGACAGGGGAAGGTATTTAGTAAAAGTAAAAGAATGAAGGATTTTTGGCAAGTGCAAGATGAATGCATCTAAGATTCTAAATGAAACTTGAACGGAGAAGCAGAATTTGTATGTTCGTTTGTAAAAAGTCGTAGTAAGTAGATAAAGACTTACAGTATGTATGTATATACTCTTTCATTGGTATAGGCAAAATAGTTGCCAGTTTGATGACTTAACCCGTCGCGCGACCAACGACTTTTTTGGGTAATTTTGGACTAGTACCCTATATTAAAGGGTGATCGTAACAAAAATCGACTAATCACGAAGTACTTACGTTCAACGGGTTAATAACCGTTGGGAGAGTAAGTCCTGGAGTGGTGGACACGAACAGTAAGATTAGTAAGTCGAAGTGTTGGCAGGCCTCCCACTAGACTAGGTGGACTGTCGACACCATGAGAGTTGCAACCGGTGGATGCAAATGTCGCTAATTGTGGCGTTCTAAGGAGGCTTTTGTTCAAGACGTCAAATAGCCGAGGAGTAGGACGGCATCAGGTTTTAGCTCTTATTTGATTTACTAGAGATAAGCATCATCAGACTCTATCTGTCCATAGCTACACAAAGGTTCTTCCATTCGCTCGCTGCTGAGCTCGATCGTCAACTCTCCTCAAACCCTGTGCTTTACCTGTATCACGAATACCTCGCTGTCACAATGATCCACTTTTTAACCACGATTCTTTCTATTAAAACCTCCCATTTCTTCCATTAATTCATTAGAAGCTGTGAAATTCTTAAACAAGCATGTTCTAAATTCCTCATTTCTACAACTTTAAAATCTAAACCTTAGTTCACTGCATTAAAAATCAAAATTAAGACGCCTCATATTGACATAATTTTTTCTCAACCAAAGTCCTTTAAAAATCACGTCTTGAAAGAATCTAATCTCGGCTTAATCCTTAAATAAGCGCTACTTAATTGTTATCGCTTTAAAATCACTCGACTGGGCACAATGCGGGCGCTGGGCACAATGTGCGGGACTGGGCACTAAGCACAAAGGTTTGCGTAACAATCGACTTATGTTAAGACGCACCCGAAATTATTCCAGCTAGCTCCTCCCATATAATTTGTTCAACAAAATCGTATGCACTATGGGACTTAAAAGTGTAAAGTTCAGTTTAGATCTGCTAGAAATATTGTGCAAGTTACATTACCAGGGGTCGGGCAAAAAGTGCAGAGGACCTCAAACCACTTATAGGATGATTTCAAATAGTATTTTTGATTTTCATAAACAATTATCACTTATCATTTGTCAACCTCTTTATTAAACGATATGAAATTTATTTTTACATCGTGAGGAAACCTGCACAAACCTGCGAAGCAATTCAATGGTGCGTGTGAAGTTCCCAATCCGCACTGGGCCCGCGTGGGAACTATGACCCAAGCCCTCTTGTTCTGAGAGGAGGCCTGTGCCCAGCAGTGGGACATAAATAGGCTGAGATGATGATGATGATGACTACGTTGCACAAACAAACCTATAATTTGAACTATTGATACTTTTTCAACCACTATTCTATAGCACACACTAATGTGCTTAGAGTTCATTGCAGCGGAAAAAACCGACAGTCTGACCATTACAAAGCCTCTTTATAGCTTTTAGCTGTGTAAGTGTCGGCAGTCCGTCTTTAATCCCACTCAAGATGCTATTGACGTTTTTTGTAGCGACTGAAAATCTTTTGATTGAACACTAAGCGCGGCTTGTACAGTCACCAGCACCAATATCTGACACAACAAGCGTGCATAAATATCTGATACGACTCTATTTCTAGGGCCGGAAGGACGTGTCAGATATTTTTGCTCGCTCCGCTGTGGCAGATATTTAATGCTGGTGACTGTACCTATGCTGGTATTTCAATGGTTTTAAAACGTATAATACAGCAGCAAAAAATTGTTTATGCAGTAAAAATAAAGCATATGCAGTAAAAAATTGTTTTTAGGATTCAATAATTTAAATTGATGAAGTTGGAGACCTTCGAAATGTGGATTTCTTCGAAAGGTGGCCGAATTTTTAAGATTTCCTGGAGTGACAAAGTAACCAACATGCCAGGGGAAGATTGCCGGAAAGAGAAGCGTGGGCTAGAGAAGACAATCGTATCTGAAGAATTTACGAGACTGGTTCAACTGCAGTACCACTTCCTTGTTTAGATTAGCGGCCTCCAAAATCAGTTCAACCTCCGATAGGAAAGAAATGGGACGAAGAATAAGGGTTGAAAAGGGAAAAATGGGACTCCTATGGGATCAATTAGTTGTTCGTTAGTCAAGGACCTTTTTCTCAGCTGAAAAAATCAAGCTAAAATTACAAATACTCAGGTCTGCTGAACCTTGGAGCAATGAAAAAATTGAAGTTTTTGAGTCAACGCAACTCATTTTTTTTACTAAACTAACTTTTACAAAATTGTCTACAAGATAAAAACTTAATTCCGCCCTAAAACTTAAACTATTGAGAACTAAAGTAACAATCGTATCACTCTCAGAAAGCGTTCAAAAAGTAAAAAAAAAATACAATAGAGATTTCGGAATTCGTCTAATTCGGATAAAGACACGTATAGCACAAACATAGTGTTGTGTTACCATAATAATGGCACCGAAAGTGTTCCTGGCAACACCGATTGGCAGATAACGAGAGCTTACCTTAGACATTAGACAATGGATTAAAAGTAGAAGCGTGGCAAGCGTGATCGTGTTTTGTTCTTTTTGGGTTCCGTGCTGAAGCAGCGTGTTTCTACCAGAGCTGTTCGACATTTTGTTCCTAGGAATATGTTTTTTATTAACCAATAGAAACGTTTCATTTACCTCGCCTCGTTCCGTTCAGCTGTTTCCACCAGAGATGTGCTGTGCGAGGATGTGTAAATGAAGCGTTTCTATTGGTTAATGAAAAACACAACCCTCGCAATACATCCTCGCGTATTATTGGTGGAAATTGGTTTATAATCTATATTTTATTCGATGCAAGAAGTGGAGTTATAAGTTTGACATCAATGTCTGTCAGTCTGACTGAGGCATCGTAACTCGCAAGCGGATGGACACATTCAAATCGATGTGTTTTTTTAAGTGAAAGCCTGTTTTCTTGTCGTGGTTGTTTAAGTGTCGTTAAAATCGGTTCAGCCGTTTTTGAGATTTTGTACTTTAAAATTACAAAGTCTTAGGTTTTTTAACTTTTTAATTTGCATGTTATTTCTTTTTCGAAGTAAAGTGGTAGAAAAGCATTGCGAAAGGCGCGTTTGCAAGCGTTGCTTGCAAATAATTGCAAAGGTTAATTTTTACGGTGTATTTTTTTTTCAATGGGGTTCGTATTCATTTATTATTGATTAATTATAGTATATGTAGTATGTAGGTACTAATGTGATAAGTATGAAATGTTGTCAATTTAAAATCTTGCAGAAGTTTAACAGTCAAGTTAAGGGGCTCCTAGACGGGCCATATTTTCACTGCAATATGTGGCCGGCAACTATTGGTGTCCCTGTCTAACATGTGAGTAAGAGAAGGACACCAATAGTTGCCGGCCACAAATTGCAGTGAAAATATGGCCCGTCTAGAAGCCCCTTTACCCAAAGAATCTATTAAAATGCTAGTAAGCTATTTTGCAAACAAATAGCAGTAGCATATTTTGCTTTAAAAGTCATGGAACCCTAAAAACTAAAGTTGTCACTGGAATTGCACGCATTGCGACACTTCTTTATGCGAATGCGATGATGCGAACTTTGTTTTGGTAGCCGTTGACAATGAACAAAACAAGCAACGCATTATATACTTTATGTTAATAAGAAAAGTTTCAAATTCAACTGCGTTTTTGTTGGTAGTTGTTACGTTTAGAAGAAGGTTTTTTTATTTATGCTTTTGCGTAACTTTCTGAGAATGATTTTAGTTAATCCTATCTACAGGATTTGTATGGTTAAGTGAGTATAAGTAAAAGTGTATCGCGAGATACAGTGAGTGTTGTGTCTAGAGAGGGCGCACTTAACACGTCACCTGTTTCCGTAGACGACAGCGCCTCTGATGTCTGGATGATGAAACA
This sequence comes from Choristoneura fumiferana, assembly GCF_025370935.1. NCBI lineage: Eukaryota > Metazoa > Arthropoda > Insecta > Lepidoptera > Tortricidae > Choristoneura > Choristoneura fumiferana. The sequence goes on along the minus strand of NC_133496.1, from coordinate 3,559,372 downwards.
TCAACGTGAAAAAGTGTCAAACGTGGACTTGCAGAAGCTGATTCGAGATTTATATCAGTCCCGTGGTAACATCTGAATAAAAAGTATCTAGACAACATCAGTACATCACGTCATTAACAATACACAACTAAAATCAAAATTTAAACCGGCCAAGAGCGTGTAGGACACGCCCAAGATAGGGTTCCGTAGCCATTACAAAAAAATCAAATAATATTTTTCTAAGGATTTCGTTTTGTGTACGGAATCTTCCATGTTTAGGTATATTTTATACCTAAGGCTGCTATTTACTCTTAAACTACTACTAATTCTCAAGCAATCTTAGCCGTTATAATTTTCCCTGTAAATTTGATATACTTACTACTATCCTGATTTTTTTCAAATGGGTCCACCCAACTGTTTAGATTTTAGAGGGGGAGGGGGAGGACGCTCGACTAACAAAAATTTGCACTTTAAAGCTGAATATTTCGCAAACAGATCAGTGAATCGAAAAATCGTTAAGGTAACTCCCAATGGTTTTAAAAGACCTATCCAACGATACATATATAATACTCCAAACTATAATGTTAGTCAAGAAAAAATAATCGGCCCCACTTTACGTCTATGGGAAGTACCCTAAAAAATTGTTTTTATTGTTTTTTATTATACCACTTTGTCGGCGTGACGCTTTGATAGCGGCTATATCAATAGAATTTATAAAAAAGTGTAAAAAAACCGATTTCATAAAAACTCTTGTGTAAACACCCACTGGATCGAATCAATAACACATTTATCTATAATTCGTGTCTTTTAACTAGACGTCTAATCCCTTTTTTCACCAAAATTCACTTGATTTCAATATTTAATTTTCATTTGAAAAATCTTCGTCAAAATCTGACGTTATTTCTTGAATGAAATATTTGTATAATCTGTAGTAGCATAGACTAGCGTAGAGATGGTGGAAAATTTGACGTTTTAATTAATTTTAATTCTCGATTTTTTAATTGCTTACCTTAAAAAAAACTGCTTAAAAATTGTTACTGCTTTAAACTGAATAAACAGTCTTTGGAATTAAATCAAGTATTGTAAATAATAAAATAGACAAAAATACTTGGATGTATTCAATTAATAAATTAATTTACTGAACAGATTAATTATTTAGCAATAGGTTCTAGGTTTTCACATCACTAAATGTCTGTGGTCGGGTTAATGGCGTCTTTGTTTACACTTTTCATAAATTGGATTGAAATACAATATACAACACATTTTTTTCTAAATCAGCATAAAGGTATCAATTCCCACAGGGAGCCCTGGCCATCGAACATGGAGTACCTTTGTGTGTAACCCTAAAAGGTTCCATTGTTGCAATCGCGATACCAATTAGAAATATCCCCCATACAGGGGATCATTTAGGAGGTACGCTTAATATTATTAATAGTTTGATTAACATATTGCTTTTCTATACGGTGATTTTGTACTTTAATAGATTACACGCTGCGAATACATAATTAATTCCCAAAATCAAATCAAGGCTTTAGTTAGACGACTGGATAACCAAGTGGTTAGAGAACTGAACTATAAAGCTTGAGGTCCCGGGTTCGATCTCAGGTCGGGGCAGATATTTGTATGGATAATACGATATGAATGTTGGTTCTCGGGTCTTGGATGTTTAATATGTATTTTCTTAAAAAATGACCGTAAAAGTTGACATTATTATTTACATATCAGAAGGTGAAGTGCATAGTTTATGGTCAGCGAAAAATTAAAAAGTTAAAAAGATTGCAGGCGCGCTAGCTCGACAATAATGAATTAGCGCGCCTGCAATCAGTCACAATTTTTTTTAAACTTAAAAAGGCCATGGAAATGTTGGCAGAAGTCGTATACAGCCAAGTCTAATGGCCGGTATCAGATATTTTGTTGGAACTCCGGACTTCTTTTATTGGGTCTGAAACAGCTTGTGGTATTTTCGGTGGAAAAATACACCAGCAGTTTATTTTTAATGAAAAAAAGGCGGGAAAGCATTAGAAAAATATTGGAATAAAATTAAACATTATAATATATTTTGAGAAAAACTTTATTCTTTTTCAGAATTATTCACCATTTTTGAGAAAAGCTTTATTTTAGTCTCGGCTGGAATAGCAATAGCTGGCTTCGTATTAGTTAAACGGACTCGCTACTCAGCCAGCAATTAGTCTACTTCCAGGCCACGACAATAATCTACTATTTCGGACGTATTTATATATAAGTATGTTTACCCGTTGCCTAGCATCCATAATATAAGCTTCGCTTAGTTTGGGACTAAGTCAATTGGTGTTAATTGTCCCATAATATTTATTATTTACTAGCTTTTGCCCGCGACTTCGTCCGCGTGGAATTCGGTTATCGCACGCTGTTCCCTCGAGGACTGTGCATTTTTACGGGATAAAAAGTAGCCTATGTCACTCTCGGGCCCATAAACTATCTCTATACCAAAAATCACGTCGATCCGTCGCTCCGTTACGGCGTGAAATACGGACAAACACACTTTCGCATTTATAATATTAGTATGGATTACGATAAGGCAGGGTATATTGAAGCCATTTCTAAATGTTCCAAGCTCTATATAAAGCCGGTTTCACACGAGCATATTCGTAGTGACCCACTAATGGGCGCCGCGTGCCGCTCGAGTACCCACTTAACTACTTAATCACGAGTAGGCAAGTTACTTGTACGAGTACTTGTCAAGTAGGGCTTTTTATACAAATTAATTGTGTATTTTCCGTGTGAAAGCTTTGATGTTTATGTAAAAGGGACTTTTTTTAGGATACATTACTGAAAGTTTTTTTTTCATTTTAACTACTTAAGTAATAAGACTGACTCTTTATCTTGAGTAAGTGAGATTAACTTGACAGAAAATAAGTCAACTGTAATAGGCTGAATTCCTTAACATAATAGGTTTATACTTGGTTTGGATAGGTATTAAACTAAATGTAATTAAACTTCAGCTGCCAGATTTGGTACATTCAAAGATTTTAAACATTTTACTCATCTATCATTGTATACAAACTAGAATAGTGTATTTCAATACAGAAATGTAAATGTTTATATAGTTTAATGAGGGAATTTCAATATTTAAGACACCAGTTGACGTTGTTTTGTTTACACTTAGTTAATACGTATCCAAATCCAGTATAGTCTGTTAGCTTAAAAAAGGCCATATTTTTTCTTTTGCCAGTTAAAAAAAAATGTAGGTATAGCTAGTTAAGGATTCGTTTGGTCACACCTACATAATATACATTTTACTAAGGAGTGACTTCGCGCATCATCTTTATAAGTAATTATTTGTTTTTAAAAAATATATGTGTCCAATTTTTTTTGATAATCTAACTAAAGGACTAAATATTATATTATTACTTTTACCCTAGAATCTTTCCATTAAATTTATTTTTCTACGTTATAAATAAAATATAAATATATTTATATATATATAAATAATAAAAAATACCTTGGGACAAATTACACCAATTGACCTAGCCCTAAACTAAGCAGAACTTGTAGACAATGGATAGACATACATATATAGATAAATATATTCTTAAATGCATACAATCATCAAAGACTCAAGTACAAACCGTCGTATTCATCATACAAATATTTGGCCGTCGCAGGGATCGAACCCGTGACCGCTAGCATCGTATTCTGGGTCACACTTATCTATCCAGTCGGCAAGAGAGTTTGATGCCTACAAATATCAACGATAACCAGACGTCATATTGCCTGACGTTTCGGCAGGGCTACTACGAAATCAGAAACTCGAATTTCGTGTCGTGCGGTCCCTCTTACACTTACACTATTTAATACGAGAGCGAGAGGGACCGCACGACACGAACTTCGAGTTTCGAGTGTCGTAGTAGCCCTGCTGGCGATCGCGATAGCAATCGAATGACAGTTTTTGTATGCGAAATCTGTCATTTGATTGCAATCACGAGCGTCAGAAACGTTAGTCTATATGGCCTCTGGTTTACTAGTTTGTTTCGATAACGACCCCCTCGCGACCCCCTAAACCGACCCCATCAAGACAGCCAATAACAAGCGAACGCATAAAACGGTATCCTACTTACTATCTCATTTTTGTGAATCGTCCAAAACGGCGCGTTGCGATTACCGTCGTAAATTACGTCGAAGACGGCGGCGTAAATGGGAGAAGCGTCAGCGGAAAGTTACGTCTACAGGCCCTTTAATACGAAGTGCAAAATTCGAACTTCGTGTTTTGCCGTCCCGCTCACGTTTATATATTATTTAAAACGAGTGAGAGGGACGATACGATACGAACTTTGATTTTCGAATTTCGTGGTAGCCCCCCCAGAAGTTTTTTATCCCATCATCCAAGCCTAAACAGGGCGTCCCAAGACCATGCCACATGGAGCGAAAGTATCTTAAATATTATCCTTTCAGTAAAATTGCCTATAATTTTACTGAAAGGAGACTTCATTTTGATTTTAAAAACAATTTTAACTGCATTTAAAGATTTTCGCATAATCACCTGTGTGAACCGGGAATCGGACCCGCGAAATGGTAATTTTTTTTTTTGCCACACCTCTAATTTTACGACATCGACCCAAAGGCGCAATTGGAATGTTTTTTTTTTCAAGTAACATAACTATTTAATCTATCTCTACTTCTACTTTTACTATGTAATCTAATTCAGTCGTAAGGTTATAATTGTTACAAACACGTTATGGATTATCGCTTTCCGAAATAAACAATCACTCATCATCCCAGCCTATATACGTCCCACTGCTGGGCACAGGCCTCCCCTCACAATGAGAGGGCTTGGGCAGTAGTTCCCACGCGGGCCCAGTGCGGATTGGGAAATTCACACACACCGTTGAATTGCTTCATTACATTGAACCTGCACAAGGCTGCGAAACAATCACTATTATTTTTAAATAAAAATCGTTTCGCTTATGCCACTATGTTCTCATTTTTACCCTTAGCGCGGGTAAAATTACCCCGCTCCCAATTTACCCGTAATGTGGGGGGTTTTAAGGTGTGATGAGAATAGTGTTGGCGGACTAAAGCCGCTTGAATGGAATGAGGGCTATCGTTTTTTGTCTCACTAGATGGCGCACTGTTGCGTGAGGTTTTTAAGTATGGCTTTCAAAGTCTGTTATTACGGGCGTGAAAACAAAGTTTAGATTAAAATCATATTTAATACACCTTAAAACCGTACCATAAAAATATCGAGCATGCCACAGTGTTCCATAGTCCCCGTTTTGTTCGGAAAAAAGGGAGGACAAAGGGTTCCGAAAGACAAAACTGTCTCAAAACACAGACATTCATTGCCCCGGAACGCATATTTGCCATAATTAATTTCAGGTATTGCAAAATATTCACAAAATTATTCTAATTATAAATAAACCCGCGTTGCTCACCCAAAAACTATGAGATTTGACATTTCGGAGACCTCACGCTACACTAGCGCCTCTAGTGGTGAATTCATACTCGATAGCCCTCATTATATTAGACAAATCATCATCATCATCATCATCCCAATATATATATTTACGTCCCACTGCTCACAAGTTTCCTCTCATGAAGAGAGATCTAGGGCCATAGTTCTCACGCGGGCCCAGTACGGATTGGAAACTTCGCACACACCATTGAATTGTTTCACATTGTGCAGGTTTCTTCACGATGTTTTCCTTCGCCGTAAAGCTCGTGGTAGGTAAATTTCAAATGTAATTTCACACATGAATTTCGTAAAACTCAAAGGTGCGAGCCGTGGCTTGAACCCGCTATCCTTTGCCTGGCCATAGGTCAAACCACTGGGCCAACATGGCATAACGTTAATAGTAGGTACTTATCTGTACTTATAGTTTAATTTGTATCTGTTTCAAGTTTTGTTATGGAGGAAATAAAGTTATATTCAATCAATCTACGGCTACGTGCTACGTCGTAGACTTCGTAGCACGTCTACGAATAATCAGATCTACGGCTCTATTAAATATCGTGAATAGAATAAGAAGAATTATTAATACCTACATTTTAGGGGTCCATTATCTTAGTCGGCATTAGATTAGTTTAAGAAAAAAAATTAAAACGTCGAAGAAGAAATAAATTGTTAGAAATAAAAAACTGAAATACAATTATGACATAATTTATAATAAGGAAAAAAAAAATCTAAGTAAATATACATAAAGCAACATTCGTAATTTATTAGCATTGTAATAGCATATATTTTTTTCTGTTGCGTGTGAAATGAAAAAAAATGTATGTGCATGCAAAAAGAGAACAAATAAAAGGCTCATTTATTTATTTATTTATCTTAGGGGCTGTTTCACCATCCATTGATTAGCGTTAACCGACGGTTAAATGTGATGCCGTCTCCGTCTATTCGAACAAAACAAATAGAGACGGCATCACACCTAACCGCCAGTTAACACTAGGTAATCAATGGATGGTGAAACAGCCCCTTAGTCATCAAAAGATATTCATTGAAAATGGTTTCTAATCCAAATAATTGTAGGGGAATCACAACATAGGGTCTTTCAGCTGTCCTGTTGAAATTTGGTATGAAGCCTTATGAAGCTCTTATAGTATAAACAACCAGCAAAGTGTGAAAATCTCAGTTTTTATGTCTGATTGTCTATGTCAATAACCAATCTAAAATGACCCCACTTTGCGTACATTTTGCTCAAGCGCATCTGATATACCTACTAGATATTGATAAATACTTACAAATTTGTACAGAACCCTCGGTGCGCGAGTCCAACTTGCGCTTGTCCAGTTTTTTTAAAGAAAATGTACGCAAGTGTATATAACGTACTCAAAAAAAGGTTTCCAATTTCAATTTTTAATAATCCACACTTTCCCGCCAGTAATAAAGCGCGCACAAAATAAATTCGCGATGCGGCGACAGTGAAAGTTAATTTGAAAATGGAATAAACACGCGGCAGCCAATGGGGTGAGGCGGCGGGCGGCGGCCGACCAATCGGAGCGCAGGGATTTTCGCGCGCTGAATTTTTATTAGCCGAGATAATAACGCCATTTTGTGACAGGTTCCCTTTTTCGTTTTTCGGTGTTGCCAGATGGGAGGCGACGTAAATGGGGTATTAGGCTGATACGTGAGCGATTTTAAGGATTTGCTTTTCGATTTTCTCAGTTGATACGTTTGTGTTATTTTGTTATGGAAAAAATTGGGGGTTTAGATGCGTGATCTTGTTAGGTTGGTACATATTATATTGTTATGTATTTATCTGAGTACACACGAGCTTTTTTTTAAATACCTAGTGCGCAAGACTGCACAAGTTTTTGTGGACTTATAGTTTCAAGATTTTTTTTATTGCCTATGATTTATGACATTATGACTAGTCATTATAAATACTTTTTTTCCACTACCATAAACCGGTGCCTTTCTAGGGTTCCGTAGTCAACTAGAAATGGCTATGGCTATGGAACCCTATCTTGGGCGTGTCTGACAAGCTCTTGGCCGGTATTTTTTTAACCTTAAGTACCGAGTGAGTATATGAATGAAAATTTAATTTAACAGTTTAGTTTTTGTCACTTAGTGAATTCTTGCATTGTTTAGCGGACGAGGTATGTATATTTTTCACTATTAATTTTTGAGTAAATGAATCTGGGAGCGATTGTATGAACTTATTTTTTTTTCATGGAGTGCACCAGTTAGAAAGTTTTAAATAAACCTATAAAGAATTATTTTTCCAAATACAAATAGTACCTACAGCGTATTAGATTTCTCGAAAACTCGACAATACCAACGTTTTTCCCGGAAACCCACACACAATAATACCAACCGCCTATTGTATAAAAAAACTGGCCGAAAACTTGTGAATCGAATTTAAAAAGAAAACAATTCCATTTAAAATGCCAAGTCAGAAAAAAGTTCTGTTGAAACTTGATATAAAATGCTGGCAGCCGACATTAAAATGCTAACTAACTTATGTCAAAAGAGCATAAAACCAACCGGAGACGTCAACCCCTAGCAAAAAAAGTGTAAAAAATACAGCGTGTATTTTTGATACTACCTCAAACTGTAATCAGACGAAGATTTAAGTGCTGTGAACCGACATCAAAACAAATTGTTAATTTAGAATTAACTACCAGAGCGTAATAAATTTTTGAAATATTTTCGAGCACAATGTAATGCGTACAATAATTTGATACGAGAGAGAACCGTTCTGTGACAGCTGTCACGTCAACAAGTGCGACGTTTTGAATAAAAACAAAGTAGTATCGCGTAGTGATACATTGCGTGCTAATTAATTTAGTAAGGAAAATAATAAGTCTAAACATTTTACTAAAACACAATAAAATGTGATTATTAGGGCCTTCACTATCTGCCCTTAAAGTTTGAGGTAGTATCAAAAATACACACTGTATACACATACACTGCTTACCTGTTTATGGGTGGGTGCGATTGTTTGCGCGTAGCTCAATGTTTGACAATTCCACTTTGCATAGTTTGCATACATAGAAATATTTGTATGCATAGACATGTGATAAAAAATGCATCAGTTTGATTGATGATTCCCATTAATATTTCGTGTGCATAAATGCTCGACGCCTTATCGGAACTTAATTCCTGCAGAATACTTTTGTTTCGCTATAAGTAAAAAGATTTTAACTAACGACAAACACTTTATTAGCTTTCTTCCTGACAAACTATCTCACCGCTTTTTCTGCTACTAAAATATGTATATTTTTTTTAACGTGTCGTTAGATATCAAATAATTACCTAGTTCTAATTAGAAATTTTACTCGAAAATTGGTTCAATTTCTTGCCACAATTCTAAATGAGTGTGTATTACGACTCTGATTGGCTTAGTGCTCTAAGAAATACTCGATATAAAGCGCGCGTTTCCCCGGCGTGGCTGTATGGCCAGTTTCCTTCGCCCGCGGCCGACGAGGCTAATTATTTCCCGCTCTTTCCGCTTGCGATCGGTTGGGTTTGAATTTGACGCCTTGGTGTTCGAATTTCGAAATGTCTCAAATTTTAATTTAGAGTCGAGTAATTAAGAATCGAATCGAATCGAATGAATCGTCGATTGCTACCACCATCTTGCTCGCTAATCCTGCCGTGAAGCAGCAGTGCTTGCACTGTTGTGCTTCGGCGTGCAGAGTAAGACAGCCAGTGAAATTACTGGCACTTGAGGTATCCCATCTTAGGCCTCTAGGTTGGCAACGCATCTGCAATCCCCCTGATGTTGCAGGTGTCTATGGGCTGTGGTGATCTTACCATCAGGAAAAACACTTGCTCGTTTGCCATCTAGTCGAATACAAAATAAACATATTATATTCTACTTTTCTTTTCTTCTTTCTTTTCTCTTCTTCTTTTTCTCTTTCTTCTTTCCGTTGTAAGTTTAAGTTGTAAGTTGTAAAGAGACAACACCTGTGTCGTGTACCTTTATTCTGTATTGCTACAGATTAAATTATTCTAGTATAAATAAATGAAAATATTCCATTATAGGTATATACTTTTCTTAATTCTTTCTCTAAACAATCTTTCTTTTTTCTTTCTTTCTATATTGAGTGTGATAATGATTGTGATCACTACGTTCATAAATTATTATGACAACCTTTATGGTCTAATAAATATTATTTAGTTTACACAAATTTAAAACTCAGTCTTCTTAAAATATTCCAAACAGAAATATAGCGAAAGGTATAAAGTATAAACATATATAAGGCGGTATACATAAGCGACTTAAGTGTATAAGTTGTAATTAGTCAGTCTCTCTTAACTCAACTTTATTTATGCGGAGTCGCCTTAAGATATCCAGTATATACTGCGCTTAAATCATCTTGATAATTGACATAAAGGAAAATCTTAGTTATATGCCTATTTTTAGGTCCATAAGTCCATATTGACTCTCGTAACTGTCGCAATTGTTAATGTAATGTTTATTATAATTATATTGTTTTTCATAACTCTTTTTTTCTCTGAATCCATTGATGGATCAGAATTGTTATAAAACAAAGCTAACCTACTTAATTATTTCAAATTCAAATAAAATATGGTTTCGACGGGAAATATGACAAACAGCAGCAGCAGTACTTGCACTGTTGTGTTTCGGCGTGGAGAGTAAGACAGCCGGTGAAATTACTGGCACTTGAGGTATCCCATCTTTGGCCTCTAGATTGGCAACGCATCTGCAATCCCCTTGGTGTTTCAGGTGTCTATGGGCGGTGATAATCTCTTACCATCAGGAGACCCACTTGCTCGTTTGCCATCCAGTAGAATAAAATAAAAAAAACATCACATTATTATTATGAATTGCTAAAATTATGTTCACTTCAGTTTGTATGTTTTTTTTTGTTTTTTTTAAACACCTTTACCTTACCTTAGAGACATGTGTGCAGTAACAGCCCTAAAAGACCAAGGCCTGTGCTAGGGCTAGTTACACAGAAGCGTCATGATTCTAAAAGAGCAATCGATCTCCACTATTGAGTTTTGGTATATTTTCAAAACAAAACAATACACTTGTATTGTACTTTAATTTTAAAGGAACTATATGTATATTGCTTACATGCAATATCATCAATATTGAATATAAGGTATGGATTTCCAACGCTAATAGCCAACACGCAACAAGTTCTGTCAATTATATACATGTTTTTCAATTTTAACCTTTTAGTCATTCAAGTATCAAGTTTTCTTCGTCGGTGAACTCAAGTTTATTCATGCTCTTTAGAAGAATATCTCAAAGGTGTAGCTAAGTTACAATATGAGGTACAATCGCGCGCGAAACACTACCTTTAAATCTTTAATACTTAGCATCTAACTACTTATAAATTCAATGGTAGATATGTGTGTAGTCCTCGGTCCGCATTGGGTGTGCTTGGGAATTTCGTCCGAAGCCCTCTCACTCTCAAAGGAGGTCTGTGTCTGCGGTGGATAGTATATTTTATATCGATCGACATGATGAAAATTATAAATCCCACTAAGCCTAATCCTACTATTATAAATGTGAAAGTTTGTGAGTGAGCGAGTGAGTGAGTGAGTGAGTGAGTATGTTTGTTACTTCTTTACGCTGTAACGGCTGGACGGATTTGGATGAAATTTGGCAAAAAGTTAGTTAAATAACCTGGATTAAATAGGATACTTTTTATCCCGATATTCCCACGGGATAGGGATAAAACCTTGAAATAACAACTGCTGGGCTTAGAGTCATGATATTTGGTATATAGATAGCTGGACATCTGAAATAACACATAGGCTACTTTTGATCCCAATATTACCAGGAGATAGGGATAAAATCTCGAAATAACCGCTGGGTTTAGAGTCATGAAATTTGGCATGGTTGTTATAATATAACGTCAATGAAAACCACGATGTAATTTTAGGGAATTCCCACGAGAATTTAATGAAATCCCGGAATTTCAATTCAACTGCTGTATCTAATGATTTACGCGTGCGAAGCCGCGGGTAAACGCTAGTATAATAAATGCAAAAGTTCGTAAGTCTGGTTGTTTGTTTGTTTATTTGTTTGTTACTTCATCACGTCTTAACCGCTGAACCGTTTTATATGAGACTGGATATACAGATAGTTAGCGTCCCGGGGAAGGACATAGGATAGTTTTTATCCCGGAAAAATTCAGTTCCCACGGGATAACGAATACGGGGACGGAGTCGCGGGTAACGGCTAATGTAATATAAATGTTTATACGCGTGTGCGTGCGTTTATGTGTGTGTTTTCGTGTTTATTTAGCTCCGGACCTAAATAAACACGAGTCCAGTATAAAAACGCGTTCCGGGTGATGCTGGGACTGCCTTGTTTCTATAGCGCGTCAGCGATGTTTGTGGAGGCGCGCGTCGATTGTTTCCAGGCGACCATGCGCGTGCGCGCTGCGTCTAATGCGGCGGGTGCGGGACAGTCCCAACACCATCCTTAAAATGATATCGGACAAACCCGACCAGTATAATGCTACACTGTGCGGGACTACATTCCCCTGCCAGCTCAATACAGTAGTAGCTGAAATTGACATTTCTTTAGTTATAAGTATGTATGTGTATAAGTTACTAACCCCTTCTGAATATATTTACTAATATATTATGTGTCTTTTGTTACATAAATGATTTGAGTTTGAATTTGAATTTGAATTTAGTTTTCCCCCCTGTTTTCCTTCACCGTGAATCATGGAAACCATGGTAAACCGTGGCTCATGGTAGATATCAAATGTAATTTCTCACAAGAAATCTCAAAACTCAGTAATAAAGTGCTAACGCTTGTGCTAGCGACGGTACCCGGCTCGCTAAGACGCCGGCCGCAAATTTGGGCGCGCGTTGCTTAACATTTAAATGTTGGATCACACCGCGCCGCTTAGTGTGGATACGCCATCAAAAATAAAGGTATTCATCATACTCATCATATCAGCCATAGACGTCCACTGTTGGGCGTAGGCCTCCCCCATAGACCTCGAGTTGCTTCAGTTGGAAGCGGCCTGCATCCACCGTGAACCTTTAACCATTTCATCCGTCCATTTCGTTGGTGGACATCCTACGCTGCGCTTGCCGATCCGCGCCCTCTACTCGACAACTTTTTGGCCCTAACGGCCATCTGTTCTCTGTGCTAATATGGCCGGTCCATTGCCGTTTCAACGAGCTAATTCGCTTGGCTATGTCGGTGACCCTCGTTCTTCTACGTGTCTCCTCATTTCTGAATCAATCCAGTAGAATAACCCCGAGCATGTAGCCCTCTTCTAGTTCTCTGAGCAACTTCGAGCCTATTTAAAAGATCTAATAGTGAACATATAGTGAAGCAGAACGTCTCGGATTCATAATGACATCATTGGTTGAAGACTTTCGTCTTAAGGCACTGAGGGATTTTTAAGGTTAGGGTAATGGGTAAGGGGGGAGGTAAGGGGTACTAGCTAGCAAATTATTCGTATTACAATACAATACAGATACACTTTAATGAGCACCACAAATCAGCACAATAGATTTATACAAAGATAAACAGGGTAGACAATATGCGGTTTTATCGCTTAAAAGCGATCTCTTCGTATTCATTCGTATTTTCTCCACAAATGGTACGAATTCTTGAGGACTGAAAGTTTTGGTTAGATAAATGGCTAGTTGGTCAGCAACCAACAGCCGATTGCCACCCTGGGGAGAGACAGTTCCTCTTCAAAGAAAAAGAAAGACATAATTTCTATTATATTCTAGCGTGGTGGAAAACTCTTATTACCACTTCGCTGTAAACGTTTTTTTAAATAAGTCTGTATAAAAATGATCGTTTCTAAGACCCATTTTGTAACATATTTGATTACATTTTCGTTAGGCAACCCAGAAAGTCAGAGAAGCGTGAGTTAGTTTTAGGAGTTTGTGTACCTCAACTCAACCAACCTCAACCTTTGCCATACTTGTCATACTCCAGGAAAAAACCCGTAGTCAGTGGGAGTAGAATTACGTAATAACAACGTTGAAGCTTCTTTTTGGATTCGCGCTGTCATCGTTCATCCACCATTACTTACCTCTCATATTTCGTTTTATAGAATTTTTTTACCGTACAACGGCAAAACCTACTAGACACTGGCAAAATTGTCCTCCAATGGACAGAGCCATATTTTTCTAAAAAACCAACCAACCTTGAAGAATGAAAAAAAATATTTTAAGGTGTATCCATACTTAGCCTAACACACCTCCTGCTCTCTAAAAGCGTCGCGCGAACGACACGAGTATATTTTAAGTAATTATGGTGAAATCTGCGCGTTCATCTCGATTAGGGGTTTTTGAATCTGGAATTACGAATTCGAATCTGGAATGCGGCCGTATGATTTTGAATTTAGAATGCTAGAGATGAGGATGGATGGACGGCTATAGAAAATTTTTGGCCACTGTCAGATTGCAAGTTCGCAATAAAATTATTCTGGAACAAAATCAGTACTAAAAAGATATTTATGCCATTATTTATTTTTGTACACATAATTGATAAATACATTTCTCTAAATACTTATACTAAAAAAAATTGCAGGAAAGCCATTATGTAGGTACGTAGCCGAAGAAGCGTGTTAAGAGTATTAAATAGAAACTTCTCTAAGACATTTTCTTTGATTGGTAATTGACGGTGTGGAAATAATCTCCTTTGCTTTTTCCAATAAGTGAGCCTAAAAAAACCATAGACGAAATAAAAACAACCGCCTCTACGCTTCGAACTCGGGGCAAAGACGTTCTTAGTTTAAATTCGGACCCTCCAGTATTCGTGATTTCGAATTAAGAAATTGGATTGCCGTTTATTTGTCTATGGGCAAAAGGGATCAGCTTATCTTACTTAAGTATACTTGTTGAATTTACCCTATTGCAGGAAAAGAGGGTATATCTATAAGGTTTATTGCATTCTGTAATTTTTTTCCGTAAATTATCTACAGTGCGCAATAAATCTTAAAAATACCTACTATGGAAGTTGAGATTTTTTTTCTTTCTGATTTTTGTATTTAATTTTAGAATTTTCTAGAAAGCACATTGGGGTATTTCGCTGTGAGATAAAAGCTTGCAGGTGATTAGAGGTACACCACGTGCCCCACGCGGTTTGACCTATGGTCTATTCAAGCAGAGGGTCGTAGATTCGAGTCTGGACTCGCACCACTTGAGTATTTTGGAATTTATGTACGAAATTATATTTGAAATTTATCATGAGCTTAAACCTGCACACACCTGAGAAGAAGTTCAATGGTGTGTGTGTGAAGTTCTCAATCCGCACTGGGTTTGCGTGGGAACTACGGCCCAAGCTATTTCATTCTGAGAGGAGGCCTGTGCCCTGCAGTGAAGCGTATCTAGGCGTATAATAATAATGATGGCAATATATTGTTTTTATCGCTTTTTGACATTTTATCACTTATCGTTTTTTTTTTATGAACTAGTAGTTGCAGTCACCAACATTAATATCTGCACAGCGGAGCGTGAAAAATATCTGACACGTCCTTCCGGCCCTAGAAATAGAGTCGTATCAGATATTTATGCACGCTTGTTGTGTCAGATACGAGTTAGTATTGTTTACTTCCGATATTGTGTTATTGAAAAACAACCGTTTTGCTCGTTATTTTTTTAATGTGGAGTGAAACGATACGTGTTTACGCCTTCGAACATCTTAATCATAGAGACAAAGAAAGTCGTAACAACTTAAAATTTAAATTTAAGTGAAATTTGCCATTTATTTAGTTTTTAGAACATCGTTTAAAAGTGTAGAACTTTTCGGATGAGAACCATCATCATCATCATCATGTTAGCCGAAAGACGTCCACTGCTGGACATAGGCCTCCCCAAAGGCTCTTTACTCAGACCGGTCTTGTGCTTTCCGCATCCACCGCGATCCCGCAATCTTACCCAGGTCGTCGCTCCATCTTGTTGGAGGCCTACTGACAGCTCGTCTCCCGGTCCGCGGACGCCATTCGAGAACCTTCTGACCCCATCGGCTATCAGTCCTACGAACAATGTGCCCCGCCCACTGCCACTTCAGTTTCGCAATTCTTCGGGCTATGTCGGTAACCTTAGTTCTACTGCGGATATCATCATTTCTGATCCTGTCCCGCAGAGAAACCCCGAGCATAGCCCTCTCCATCGCCCTCTGAGTGACTTTGAGCTTCCGCATGAAGCCCATCGCTAGCGCCCACGTCTCAGATCCGTATGTCAGCACTATCACTGGTAGCGCACACTGGTCAAAGACTGAAAGAGAACGAATGCTTATTAATTAAATCAAATATACTCGTAAGAAACTAAACATAGTAATATTGTAACGCCCTTACTGGGTTGTACTGTACTGTAACATGTGCGTGTGCATACACTGTGAAATTTCGTTAATAAATAGATGGGCGGTGGTGATCTCTTACCATCAGGAGACCCACTTGCTCGTTTGCCATCCAGTCGAATAAAAAAAAAACAAATTGACCAATACCAACAAATTGACATCGCATCCCAAGCAAACACAACCGATACCAAATACTGGCACACGACAAAATTAATCACCGGACAAATCGTACTCGAATCAAGAAACCATTAAATAACCAATCCGCATTTATGACGACAACCGCGTTCCAAATTAGAATCTCCCGCGCATTTTGGACTCTACGCGCCCAGACTTTCATGCCAGTACGTTATCTGTGCTCGCAAAACGTTTGTACGTATTTAATCATGTTCAAAGGCTGAGTATTGCGCTATTCGAAGCAGCATACGTGTATTCAAAACTAACAAAAGAAAAAAAGCAATCTCGTCAGATTGGCATTTGGGGGCCAACGCACAAAAAGGGGCCTCCTTTAGGGGAACATTGTTAGCGGATTGAAAAGCGTTTTGTCGTCAACATGTTATTCGGTAATTTAGTGTTGCCTGATTGAAATAACGAGGGTTGTAATTCGGAAGGAGGTTTAAAGTAGGAGCTTGATTGATTGCTTTCAGCTGGTAAGTTTTTGGTAACCTTGAGGATCTTATATCAATCAAAAGCAAAAACCAAAGTTCTGTTCAATCGACTGTTTTTTTCTCAGTGGGCTAATTTTTTGATATTTTATTTTGGGGATGTTTTATAGATTTCATTTCACCAAAAATATAAGCGTTTTAAGGATGCACATATTGTCTATGTTTTTTTTTTAACATCAAGATGTAATTGCTCTGTACTGAAGATTTTTGTGCGATGCGTACTACTAGATATACGACGATAGCAATAAGTTAGAAAATATCACGTGACAACTCACACCTATTGACCTAGTCCCAAAGTAAACAAAGCTTATGTTATGTAACATATCTATGAATTAGAAAAAATATTTGTATTTTATTTATTTTTAATGCTTTCTAACCACTAAGCTCGTAGGCACTCGGTTGTCCCAACAACAACAATCCAATAACAAGGTATACTTGATGCTAGATGGTATAAAGTATATTGCTTCTAGTTGCTTCTTTTTTATTCAAATATCACCCTCTCATTTCATGACACCATCGACAAACGAACTTTTTAATTTTCCGATACACCACCACTCAAAGACTGGCAGTCTACGCTCTGCATCACAAAGGCGAGGCTGGTATCCGAACGCGTTCACTCCAAATCATTTCGAATTCGAAATTGAAATTGAGAAATGCGTTCTGTTCTCTGCTTTCCATTTTAGCTGATTGACGCCGGTTTCGATTTTCAAAGACTCAAAGACTGCGTTCCGTTATACGTTCAGATAGTATGAAAGCTGCGACGATTTTGTATCTGGTTGGATAGAGAGTCATTGGAATACATTTGAATATACCTTGAATATACATACAGGGAAAAACATTCTTTACTAATTAAACTAGGTTTTTCTCTCATAAGCTGTTAGATCATGCCCATTTCAAGAAACTACAAGTTACAGTTTACAAGCGGTAGTCTCTTTTCAATGCTTACTGTTAAACAAAGACTACCGCTTGTAAATTGTAACTTGTAGTTTCGTGAAATAGGGCACCAGCAGTCGAATAATGATGCCGGGGTATTAATATCTGAATTCCGAAGCCTTAAGATTTTATTGACGACCGGATGGCTAAGTGGTTAGAGAACCTGACTACGAAGTTTGAGGTCCTGGGTTCGAATCCCGGCCGGGGCAGATATTTGTGTGAATAACACGAATGTTTGTTCTCGGGTCTTGGATGTTTAATATGTATTTAAGTATGTATTTATCTATATAAGTATGTTTATCCGTTGCCTAGTATCCATAGTACAAGCTTTGCTTAGTTTGGGACTAGGTCAATTGGTGTCAAATGTCCCATGATCTTTATTTATTTTATTTATTTTTATGGCCTCTCAAGCAGTGATCGTGGGTTCAAACCCCGGCTCGCACGTATGAGTTTTTTGAAATTATGTGCGAAATCATATTTGAAATTTACTACGAGATTTACAGCGAAGAAAAACATCGTGAAGAAACCTGTACAAACCTGCGAACAATTAAAAACCCCCGCCATTATCATTTCAAAGTTTAATATCTTAAAAACAGCTGAACTGTACAGCGATAAAGATTGCACATCGGTCTTCGGAAAAAGAGAATTGGCTGTTCATGACGATTTCCGACCGAACCCTGGCGACTGGCGCAACCGGCCATCAATCATCGTATTTATTAAGTGACGTTTTATACCAAGTAAATACTGCACCTTTATGGACTTAATTAGTTTACGTCAAATTAGTGACATGTAAACTTCGGATATCTATAGAGAGCTGTTGCAACTAGCAACTACTAGTAAAAGGGTAGTCCCTATTTTTCCTAAAGATGCCATCGTACAATTTAAAGTTTTGGGGGGTTTCAACAACTCTTTATTATATTATATTTTCATATAAACGCGTACGTACTCTATTGCACCTACACAACGACTGACAAACGGCACACAAGTAGTGAGTGACAACGCCCTACGAAGCCGAAATTAGCCGAGTCTTTTTCCAAAGACCGATGTGCAATGTTTATGGCAAAAAAATCAAATTGATTCATCCGTTTGAGAACTACAATGCGACAACCAGGCAGACACTGGCATCGAACTTAGATAGATAGTTATTGAATTTATCAAACTTACAATGAGGGCTATCGTTTTTTTGTTTTCTAGATGGCGCCACTGTTGCAAGAGGTTTTTAAGTAAGGCTTTCAAAGTCTGTTATTTCGGGCGTGAAAACTAAGTTTAGATTAAAATCATATTTAATACACCTCAAAACCGTATCATAAAAACATCGAGCAACCACAGTGTTGCGTAGTCCGTTTTGTTCGGAAAAAAGGGAGGACAAAAGCTTCCGAAAGACAAAACCGTCTCAAAACACAGACATTCATTGCCCCGTAACGCATAATTGCCATAATTAATTTCAGGTAATGAAAAATATTCACAAAATTATTCTAATTATTAAATAAACCCGCGTAGCTCACCCAAAAACAATGAGATTCAACGTTTCGGAGACCTCACGCTACACCCTCATTACATAGCCCTCATTGATTAACTCTCTTTTCGCATCGTTAAAAGACCCATTTCAGGATCATAATATTTCTTTTTTTTCTAAGAAGTGCTTATTTCTCAGTATGTAATATGCCTGATGGTATTCCGATGTCGACGTCAGAAGAGATATAACGTCGGTACCTTGCCGCAATCCGTCTAAATCTATTGTCAGCGTAAATAGAAAAACGTGCAACAAATGGGTTTTTGATTAGAGATATATTTCGGGGTAGTAGGTACCATCAGCCAAATAAGTGGTCTATCAAATTTTAAACAAGTTCCTATCAAATGAATATGTCGCTAAAGTCGAACTTTCAAGTTGACACACACGTCTATTGGCATTATTGTTTTATGACATGCAAACGATTATCAATTTCAAGATGGTAGACCACATATTTGGCTGATGGTACATTAGACATCGAGAAAAGTATTTGAATGGATACCGTAACATGTCCACAGAGATAAAAACAAATGACTGCAGGTTCGCGGTGGACGCAGGCCGCTTCCAACCAAAGCAATTGGAGGTGCTATGGGGGAGGTCTATGTCCAACGGTGGACAGCCTAAGGTTCATATGATGATGGTGATGACTCTAGACATCGCTAGATAACTCTTAATATTTTTTTTATCAAAAAGCTGGCAAACGAGCAATCGGGTCACCAGATTCTAAGCGACCATCGCCATCCATGGACACCTACAGCATTATTAGGACTGCGAGTGCGGTGCCGGCCTAAAGGGGGGAAAGGAGGAGGGGGTGAAAGGTGGAGGGGAGTTGGGCCTCCGGATCTCCCACTCACCGTACGCAACACAGTAGCAAAACTACTGAGCCTTACTGTGATTACAGTAAGGCTCACTTAGGCGTATTCTACCATCTCTTTCTATCTCCGTCTTAGGTATAATGAGTGACAGAAGGCAGGAGTGAAAACAGCTGTGATTTCAAGTGTGTTAGACAAAACGGCCTGTTTAAGATTTTGGTCGTTACGTCACCTTTTGAGTACAGAATACCAACCCAAAATGGCGCCATCTAACATTCGCATCGCAAAATTATCGATCGCATCGATATTAAGCTGTCAGATTATGACAGTACATTATTTTCCCGGGTGTTTGCTTTATATAACGTTATTAAACATTCCCAATAAGTATCCCAAGGGAAATACGTTTACCGCCTCGACTCCGAACAACTTTTAATATGAAAAATGCTATTATCATAACACCACTCTGTTTTGCTAAGCGCAAATACGAAAACGTGCAAAAATCAACTTTATGAGAACGTAATAGGAGTTGTTGCGAAGTTGTTGAAGTCAGTTGGAATTGTGGCTGTGAAACACAGCGTTTGCGCTTGGTGAAATCAATTTTCTTTTTTATTCGCGTGATCTGCTTTGTAAGAAAGGTTAAATCCTATATTTTATTAAATATCTGAGCTGCACAAATAACTTTGTTTTTCTCTTATATCTTTTACGCAAGTTGACATCTCTTTATAGAAATTGTTTAGCATTCGATTCGGTTTTTTCTTCGATAAATATTAATGAGGGAACCTTCGTCTTTTCTTTTGTTTGATTAATAAAGTTCTGTGATATCCATACATATTGTTTTTAACCGATTGGTCACAAAGAGAGAGGTTTCTACGGTCAAAGACGAACACTTCGTAAAGTAAAACAAAAGAGATACAAATAGTGATGTATTTCAATCGGCAAAAGTCGGATCTCAATCGGAATACGACGGCACACAAAATGCCAATTAATTAGTGTATTAAGTGTCATTTTTCATTTAAATTAATATGGATCTTTATTATTTAGTGTCAAATGTCAAAACAGCTGTACGATGGGTACTAAAGCTAACGAAGATAATTGAGAGAGCACATACGAACTTTTCCGATAAAATACGATAAAAAACCGTGTGTTACGTTACATTCGGTTCAGATGCACGGGGCCACAGACAAACAGATAGACATTGGAATCAAACTTATAACACCCCTTTTTTTTGCTTCGGGGGTTAAAAATCAGCACTAACAGAAAATTTGTTGAAACGTCGAATCGCTACAACACTATTGGAGTGCAATATTTCGACCAATAGGAAGCGAGAACGTGTCAGTACGTAGTAAAGTAAACAAAACATAGATGGCGTTGCTCTTTCGTTGATTCATTTCATTTATGTGATCTCTTCGGATATTTTGACGCGCGTCCCGCCAACACTATAACCCAGATTATGATATTTTTCAAATAAAATGATTGAGTCAGGCGATTGTTTGCGGAGGTCCGTATACTACACTATACTATATAATAATATACGTAATTACAAAAAAAGTAGCACCTAAACACCAATGAGTGTGGCGGATGCGCAAACCGCGCGAGCCAATATAAAAAAAAAAAACACCAATGAGGATTTTTGTGGCAAGTTGGCGCGAGCATAGTGAGTGAGGTCCGTTCTTTGAAAATTGCGTCTCGTTTGTGATTGATTAAATAGCTAAATGAACCAATCGCAAGCAAGACTGTAATGCCAAACACACCTGTTGATACTACCGCCATCTAGCGATATTCCGTCTGTCAACACATTAAAAACATTATGTATATTTAAAACAAAAAAAAATGGCGGATACCCATTCCAGAAGCATCCGATGACGTTTCCACGTCACCAGGCAGAGAGCAATGCCATTTGACGGCTTTGTCAACGATGACATTCCATTTTCGATTGAAGTTCGCTGCTGTTGTAACGGCAGTTTTTGTTTTTAGAACTGATTTTGAAATTGATCCTCTCGTATTGTAAAGTTATTTGTGGAGCGGTGAGAATTCTTTTTATTTACTAAAAACATAGATTGTTGGCACCGTATACCTAGTGCCATCCATGAAGACGCGTGATTTTGTCAAAATCAGACATTAATGACATTGTAATAAGAACCACGGCACGCGTCATCGTGAATGACTACCTATATTCGCATTATAGTAATGTTTAGCATTCTACTCATATACAAGGTGTCAATTAAAAATAACTGTAAACCTCAGACACCCCAAAAATATTTTTTCATTTTAAGTTTGTTGATTTCATTTATTTTTAAATATCTTCATTATTTTAAAAGATATTCCGTATTCGTGTGTTTTGTTAAGTCAGTGTCAGTAATTCTACTTCATTTCTAACTCTACACTCATAATGTATTTAGAAGAAAATCACACATTGACAGCAAAACGGCCAGTATTAGATTATCTAAATAGTATGCAACCTCGCTAAAATATTTAATTGGTGCCTGTTGCAGTCGTAACTTTTAGACTGGGCACAATAAAAAAGGGATTTAAAACACAAACACAACCTGATTTAAAACATAGTGTAATCGATTCTACTCTCGATTCTGCGCAAACTACTTTCTGGTTTTCAGTTATTCAATTAACACCTTGTATATAACTCAATACAAATGTCCATCATTATCCACAACACAAATAACGATAGTGAAATAAAAAACGAAAAAATAAAACAAAATTATTAAGTAGTCTTAAAATTCCTTTTTTTTTATCTTGGTGGCATTAACTTTTTAAAATAGCTTTAGGGCGGTAACGCAGCGTTTTAATTTGCTCGTATAAGATCGTTTTTGGAAGTGCGTATACGCGCGTACGGGTGCGGTTTTGTATTCTACCACGTAGGAATACGCGCGTTCGGTTTAATCTCACTCGCTCTAGCGCGCGTAACGACCGTATACGCGCAGAAGAAACGCTAGTCTGTAACTGCCCTTAAAGAAAGAAAGAAAGGGTTATTTTGGCTCCATAAGTACCACCACTATACTAAGTGACATACATAGTTTAACCGCAGTTTAACCTCGACTGGACCCGATACAATGTTTCTAAACTTTACACTGACCAGTTGAATCTGTGTTCTGTTTTCAAAATTGTTTTTTATTTTTTATTTAAATCTTCGAAGGTTTCTATTATTTAAAGCAACAACAACAATATACATCATCGTCTTTAAAAAGGAAGAAAATACAGGCCTTATCAGATAAATATCCAAATTTAAGAACCATGTCGCATTCCAGTTTCCAACAAGGTTTCATTCAGCAATGGCATGCATGCCCTTAAAGCGACAAGGTACTAGGTATTCGGTGTTTCGATTCCCTTTGAGGCTGTGTTCGCATTTTAAAATGTTGACGGAATCGTCTGTGGCGTGTTGATTAGGGGGAGAGGTGAGGTAACCGGTATTAGGTCGTAGGGTTGTCATTTCAGGTTATATTTACCTTTATTTTTATCAAAATGTTCTTCCCAAGAATTTGTTAACTTTCCAATGATCTATGAACTTCAAAGTGGATAAGATTTATTATTACATATTGTTACTAATAAGTACCAATATATTGAATTACCAGATTTTTTTACATTTTGTATGTGTATCGGCCGGTTCATATTTTTTCCCACCCCAGAACCCTCGGTGCACTCGCACTTGTACAGTTTTTTAAGTCTCGTAGCGCCATTGTTTCATTTGTCTATGCAACAGAGTATTTCCGCTCCGCTATCGTCAACACGTAGTGGTCATATTCTAGTTGGCAATTTTCAATCGGAAATGTTCTCTGTGACCGCTAGAAACACCGCCGGTGGTAAACCGGTCGGTAGCTGAACACAGTGGCTATAAAATGTGAGTGTTAAAGTGCTGATAAGCTTGAGCATAGACTTGTTGTAATCAGCTTTCTGGCGCAATAGGTACAGAAAGCTTACAAAATAAACAGGAGTGTTTAGTTAGCACCAAGGAGCGGAATTTCTCATAGCAAAAATCAAACATCAAAGGGATTGAACATAAGTTTTATCGACTATTCCAGTTATCGATGTTATCGAATCGACTCTTCTTGTTATCGCCTTGTAACAATATTCTGTAACATTTGACCTCTTTGATAAGCGACTTTTATCTCAATATTAAAATAAAATAAATCGCGTCAACGTCACATATTATGACATTTATGTCACTTGAGTTTTTCTTAGTCATTACCGTGTTATTAAAATGGTTAATTCTAAAAGAAAAACGATTGACAAATGGATTAAAAAACATCCCTTACTTATTAACAATGAAGATTCTTCGACGATGTACTGCTCTAAATGTAAAGTTAATTTAAAGCAGCTCAAGCTCTTTATATTTTAATTGTAACTCACTTAAAAAGCGCTATTTTAAAAGTACCTACTACTTCCTGTTTTATTAATTTCTGAAATATTTATCGATAGTCAAAGATATGTTCATTCGACTGATCGCTATAGCATTGAAGTGATACGACGCTCAATTTGTGTCGAGCTTGTTGCCGAGCATCCGTCTGTCATCATCGTGAATAATACAATTTTGGACGAGTATTTACTAGAGCGTTCTATAGGATGATCGACATGATCGTGTAAATGTACTATGTAGCAATGTTTAGCTCTATGCTCGGCTATTCGTTGTTCAGTACGACAAATTAAAAAACGGCGAACGCTCGATGTTTTACAAGTGTATGCTCAAGTTTCTCAGCATTTTTTTAATTTCTGACTTAGTATTATGTAACCTGTTAGTGGCAACCCTAAAGCGTGAGTAGGGGTGGTGGGGGACGCGGCGCTGTGATTGGAGCATCGCGCGTCACGTGCCGCTGGGAAATCAGCTTCGGCCGTATTTATTCCACGGCTGCACAGAGTAGGGACCAACACAGAGACAGGTTCGTAGCTAGCACAGAGAACAGGCCCAATACAACGAAGTGCAAAATTCAAACTTCGTATCTTGCCGTCTCGCTGACGCTAATATTATTTAATGCGAGAGTGAGAGGGACGGTACGATACGTACTTCGATTTGCGGATTTCGTAATAGCCCCCCAAATGGCCGTTGGGGTCGAAAAGTTCTCGTATGGAGACCGAGGATCGGCAAGCGCAGCGTAGGACGTCCACGTCCACCAACGAGATAGACAGTGGATGCAGGCCGCTTCTAACCGAAGCAACGCGAGATCAATGGTGGTGGCCTTATGTCCAATAGTGGACGTCCTACGGCTGATATGATGATAAAGTTTTTTTGTAATTCCAAAACAAAGTTGTATTGAGTTTTATTATTAGACCGAAATGCAATCCACGCAAACCATTTTTCCTATCGCAAAATTGTTTCAGGAATCGACTCCTTGACCGTATTTATAGCCTGGAGGCTTTCATTGCTCGCGCACTTGGCATGTAATCCTACTTTATATTATAAATGTGAAAGTTTGTGAGTGAGTGAATATGTTTGTTACTTCTTCACGCTGAAACGGCTGGATGGATTAGGAAGAAATTTGGCAAAGAGTTAGTTTATAACCTGAATTAAAACATAGAATATTTTTAATCTCTAAATAACAACCGCTGGGCTTAGAGTTATGAAATTTGGTATGTGGGTAGCTGGACGTCTGGAATAACACATAGGCTACTTTTTATCCCAATATTCAACGGATAGGATAAAAATTTTGACAACGTATACCGCTGGCTTAGAGTCATGAAATTTGGTATGTAGATAGCTGGCCACTGGTAACACATAAGCTACTTTTATTAATATTCCCACGGGATAGGGATAAAATCATGAAATAAGAACCGCTGTGCTTAGAGTCATGAAATTAGGTAAGTATATGTAGATAGCTGGACGTCTGGAATAACACATAGGCTACTTTTTATCCCAATATTCCCACGGGATAGGGATAAATACTCGAACTAATAACCGCTGGGCTGAGTCATGAAATTGGTATGTAGATAGCTGGCCATCTGGAATAAAATAAAAGCTACTTTTTATATTGATATTCCACGGATAGGGATAAAATCATGAAATAACAACCACTGGGCTTCATGAAATATAAGTATAATTATGTAGATAGCTGGATCTGAAATAACAGGCTATTTTATCCCAATATTCCCACGTGGGATAAAATCTCAAAATAACAACTCTGGGTTTATTCATGAATTTTGGCATCGTTGTTATAATAAATTTAACCACCATAAATAAATCCACGATGTAATATTTAGGAATCCACGAAATAAAATAAAATCCCGGAATTTCATTCAAGCTGTATCTAAGATTTACGCATACATAAACGCTAGTTATAAATAATCGCTTATCTTCATGTGTTGTTTCATTAAACATTCGTTCGAGCACACATTATGCGAGTTGTAATCACGTAGCATCTCCAATCTGCTGCGTCTTTCGCTTCGTAGAACTATTTCGTAGCGCTGTAGATTGCTACGAAGATTAACTTTTGTTTGTAAATCTATAAGAATAAAGATGCCAACTATTGGGACAGCGAAGGGCACTCGTACGTTTAACTTACATTAACAGTTAATGTAAGGTAAACGTACGTGTAGGTACTTTGGGTTTGGCTAGGTTAGGTTTATTTTATAAAAAAATCTGTGGAGCTCCTTTCCTTTGAAATTATATCAAATGCTGTTACACCGATCATTACACACCCAATATTTTTTTACCCAGGAAACTAACTAATCGTGACACCCGTTTATTTGTTTATTTTCTTACACACAATTACTCGACACAGTAATGTCCAATAGACGACACCCTGCTGCCATCTCTATTGCTAATAACATAAGAATAAAGATGCCAGCTATTGGGACAGCAAATGGCACTGAAAAATACTGGACACGTATTTTTTCAATCAAACAAAAAATTACAAAGATGGAGTGCGTCAAAGTTCGGGAGTGGGGCCTGAGACGACACTATTTTACTAAGTACGACCGAGACCGGGGGAGACCGAGGATAATTGTGACAGAGGAGACTTGTGTCATTATCGATTTTTGGGAACTTATTTACTGCTAGCAAGCTCGCAACAGCGCGTGTTTGATAGCTCGAGACTTGAACTAAAAAATGGGCGCTACTGCAAGCTCGCTAGCAGTTAATAAGTTCTAAAGAATCGACGTTGACACTACTCACTTCTGGCACAACTCTCCTTGGTCTCTCTTATAAAGTGTGCGTAGATGTAACATCACACGGAACTTTAACCTGCTACATTTCGATGTTTTTCTGTTTAATCGATTGAAAATCTAACTGACGGAATAATGGTATATTTTTAGGAATCTAGTCCTTCATATCTTCCATGGATGTCGTAAGAGGCGACTGAGGATATAGGTTAAGGTATACCGTAGGCGACAGGCTAGCAACCTGTCACTATTGTACCGCTATTGTCAAACTTAAAACCTAAAATTGCTAAAAGTGGCTCCGAAGCGGTAACGTTTCGTGTGCTTTGCCTACCCCATTTGGGCATACAGGCGTGATGGTTGTGTGTGTGTGTGTGTGTGTGTGTGTGTGTATTAAAATCGGATGAGTAGTCTAGATACTACGGTGGAACATATTTACGTAAATGTAAACATATTTACATAGACTGCTAATATCATTACCTTTCCTTTTGGCTTTGCCGTAGTTGGGTAAAAATATTTAAAGTCGGTCTCTGTCTCCACTCTACTCTGTGCCCGCGTCATCGTGACATTCGCTCGGCGCCGAATTTTGCGTCGCCAAACGCCTGCAACTGCGAATTCAAATATCGTACAAACTGTGAATTTCGAAATTCGAACGAATTTCGGTGAACGTTTCCCGTTGTTCGATAAACGGCACGAGCTCGTGTTGAATTTTGTTTCGGTAATGATTTCTGTATTAAATTATACTGAACTAGCTTTTGCTCGTGATTTCGTCTGTCAAATTTTTATCGCTATAGGTAGAGTCGTTCACGATGACGCGTGCCGTGGTTCTTATTACAATGTCATTAATGTCCAATTTTGACAAAATCACGCGTCTTCGTGGATGGCACTAGGTATATATTGTGGAAAATATGAATGTATCCGGGATAAAAGCTATGAGGGCAAACTATTTTCATTCAACAAGACAGACAAATACAAAAGTAGTAATATTATAATTATAAATACTTTCGTATTTATAACATTAGTAAGAATTAGCATGGACAATGGTTACAGATAAATTAACAAGTTCCTTAATAATCTAGAACCATCATCAGCATCATCACCATCATCATCAGGCGGAAGAAGTCCGCTGCTGAACAAAGGCCTCCCCTAGAATGCTACAATGAACGATAACTTGCCACTCGCATCCACCGGTTGCCCGCAACCCTTACGATGTCGTCAGTTCATCCAGTGGTGCCTATCAATTATCTATTACTGGTATAAAGTTGTTTGTCCTGACTGATGCATCATCGCCCAGTCGGAAACTACTGGAGCCAAAATTTGAAATTTGGCAGACATATTCTTGAAGCTCAAAACAATTCCCTAAGAAGGGATTTTTCGAAATTCGACTCTTTATTTCTTTTCTGTAACCTTTTTGTTTTTCTTTTTGTACAATAAAGAGTACAAACAAACAAAGGTTATTAAATAGGGGTTTAAAGCTATTGATTTCTAAAAGATAATTCTAAGTAATCATCAACCAAGATAAAATGTCCTGGTGCTTGACAGGCTAGTGCCTAATAAATGGCACCCTGTTGTCATCTCTATAGCTAACGACGCGGTATTCAAGATGGCAACTACTGGCACAGTGAACTATACTCAGACATTCTACCTTACTAACCTAAAAATCTTAGCATAGAGATAAAAGTTTAGGACTTCATATTCATATTACAATAACCAACAAACCCTCTCACATTCACAAATATGTTCTCTATTACCAACAAAATACAATTACATCAAATAAAACGGAGCTGAGCTAAAAACCCACCCTTCCAATCACTCCAATACCCGCTAAATACATTTTAATTTACACACACTCAACGATTCACACGTAAAAATATACTCACTCTGTATAAAATAAGGTCTAATGTAATAGAGCGGTAGGGACGACATCTCTTGCCATTAAACACAATCATAGAAATGTACGCACCCGAAACCGAATGAAAAAGGTGTCAAAGATCGAATTTACGATTCATTATACGTAATCCGTACAAAAACGGCTCCCTCGAGTCGAATGGGAACGTTCCAAATCACACTCTAAGTTTAAAGCGTGGCGTTGAATTTCGTTTGCGTGAAACGACATTCGATTTCGAAAAAAGCATTCGAAGTGCGCACGCATGTAAGTGCCCATTGTGGTGGCAGATGGTCCGTTTGGACTTGGAATCGAAACGTCAGAACTTCCCGCTTAAAAAACAAACGACGTAACAACCTCGCATTCGCGCGTCCATACGCCATTTTGTTTTTCGAAACACGCTATCATTTTGATGGCTTTTTTTACAAAGGCTTTGCATGAAGATGAATCGCTGAGTGCTTTAGGTAATTCGTTGTGAAGGGCGGCAAAGTAATTAAGTCTATAGGAATCAGTTTTCGTGTCAATTAGTGTTTATGAATAAAATTACTACTGTTTTCGTGTCGGGGTGTGGTTGTTTTTAATTTAAATAGGATTATTTGAATAATATAGTAGTGACTAGTGACCTAATTAACGTAACGTGATGCTTATTTTTTTCTGTCATTGTTAGCGTCCAGTTCGCTACCTTTTATTTTTTTTTAGCTGGCTAATATAAGTACATTAAAAACAAAACTTTTCAACCAGCATTTTTGAAAATAAAACGAACGATGTCTTAAAAGTGCTCCCGCTAGATTTCCATAGACAAAATTAACAGACGTAACGAATTTCCAGCCAGTATTTTTAAACTTCACATTAAAGCCTGTGGCTTAATAAATGATGCCAATAAAACGCTAATAGTGGTCCGAATGAATTGAAAATATGTGTTTATGCCATTAGGCGGGCATTACGCGGTCCCAGCGGACAGACAGCCTAATCGACCACTAACATCCCTAACCTCGTATCACACCCCGTTACATTACTACAAAATCAACCTTGTAATAAAGTGATAGGGTTGATATTGTAACTAAGGAATTAATGTAGATGTGAGGTAGGAAAAGTTAGAGGTGGTAATGCCTTGTGGACGACGGTCCTAATGTTGGGATGAATGGCGGGAAGGGTGGTTCAGTGGATTATAATGAAGTCGTTTGCTTTGGAATAGAATGCGGTAAAACGTGATAGACGCCGCCATAGTCATCGTTACTTAAAAAAAATATTTAAAGAATTTAAATGCCTAATGTAATCAAATGGGTGAAGACCAAAAAGTTGCACACCGTTAAAGCTGCGTTAGTAGGTAGTTATAATTTCCATTATCTTTTTCCACTGTGACACGAAAATGATCGATTAATACAAATCCATACAAATATAAGTAAAACACAACTGAAATCTCTACTTTTTACGTCTGAAAAGCTAATTATTTTCATAATGGCGCGCACTCTGTTTAAAATTTGCTTAAATTACTCAGTGGACAGTTGGCCTTAATTTTGGACCTTTCAGTGTAAAAGTACTTTAAAGTTGTTTCAAACACGACTGCGGTGTACACTAACTGGTAAGCACTTTGTTGATGGCCACTTACTTACTTTAGTAAATGCCGCACACAAGACGTTAATTATGGTGCCAAATTAAAAGAAGTAAAATAGGCTCTTTTTACCCAACTGCTCGAAGGAGGGTTATGTTTTTCGAGCGTATGTATGTATGTATGTATGTGGGTATGTATGTCCATTTCTTTGGTCCTCGCTGCAGCCTAAACGGCTGGACGGATTGTAACATATAAGGTATCATTGGATTCGTCATAACTGTCGGAGTGACATAGGGTATATAAAATTATATGGCGAAGGAATAAAAAATAAATATGTATTAAAAAATAAATTAAAATATTTTGTCATTGACCATATCTAAATTATGCTGTTATTGGCCCATTTAATATTTAATTGTAATACTAAATACACAATTAAATATGTATAACTAAAACTCTCTATAGGCAGATTATTTATTACATCGCCATTTTGTCATTACTCGGCTGACCCATCATCTCTCTATACATTATCTGTGTAATCTGTTGTCTATGGCAGCCTGTGTTTTAGCGGGGGTCGGGTTTCGCGCCATTTGGCCAACCGGTCGTGTAATAGCTCTGAAAGGACCGGCGTACACTGGGTTAAAACGAATTTTGGAGATTTAATTTTGTACTATCTTTTTTGATTTTTCGTAGTGGAAAAATAAAATTTGGCAAATTAAGTAATATTGTTTTTTGTTTCGACTCTAGCTCTAGCGACTTAGACTGTGCATGTCTGTCTGCCAATCAGTCAGTTACGATAACATTTTTATATTAGCGAAAGTTAACAGCAATCTGACCAATAACGCACAACTCAAATGAGAATGAAAGAGGTGTGGAGGCATCAATAAATATGTTGTTTGGATTTGCTCTGCACCTCGTTATTTTATTTGTTCTCAACAAACTTGCGTGCTTATATTAAATTATGAATTCTAATAATAAATATTATTGACAGCATGAACATTAATTTTATTTGTACTCATTGCTGTCGGCTGTAGTTCGGCATGGATCGCCAACTTGGGTTTTCATAAGGGTTTCTACAAGTTTGACCTAATCTTTTTCGAGTAGACATCTATCATTAGCCCCGCACACTTCTTCGGTCTTGAAAACATAAATTGAATAAATACAATACAACGCAAAAATATAATGATCCTTAAGGATCTCAAAATAAACAATAGAGAAAGGATATGCATAGAATATGATAAGCGATTGCTTCAGAGCAATTTCTTTACAAGCGAAATAAGAACGGAATAAATTTACGCAGCTGGTGCAATTCACTTTTAAGCACCTGCCTACACATTTTCACCAAAAACCTGTTAATAAAATAATTGAAACTTTGAAATTAAATACTGACGCGTCAGTGTGCGGTGCGCCCTTAAATCCCTAATGTTCCTCTTCAGCCGGCATTGTCTATTTGAATTTGGAATAAGCCTGTTCGAAATTCGAATTGAGATGTTTGTTTTCGATTCGGTGGTTAAATTTGATTCGCTGTTAGCAAACAAGGAGTTTGAATTTGGAATCCGATTATTGTGACAAATTGTTTTGATGCTGGCTGATTTTGACTTCTTAATTTGTTTTTATAAGGATGCGAAATTTTTTGACGATTAGAATGCTGTTTCGTGAGAAACTGAGAATTTTAGATTTTAAGGGTTCCGTATTTTTAAGAAATTTGACATGCATATGAGTATGTATGTCCCGTTTTAAAACATTATATTCCTGTAGAACTGTATAGGGGGCCGATTTGTGAAATAGCTTCAGATAGCAACATTTTAAAAATGATGAAAAATTATAATGAATCAGAAATACGAGAAGAGGAAAGGAATTCTGTTATCGACTTGATGCAAAATTTGGAGGTATTATACTAGTTTTTTTAATGCACAGTTTTTGTTATTTATTTAAGATATTTTGACGGATGCCATTTCAAAACTCTTTAATTATAAACACGTCAAATGTAACAATATATGATTATTGTGCGGGCAAAAGGCTCGTTATAACATCAAAGTGCAGTAATGACTCCATTACAATCGGGTGCTGTAAGTACGTAATTGAGGCTCGCTAAGTAGAGCTTAACGGGTGCAAGCGAAAGTTTCGCTTTCGAAAATAGTGAGGGAAATGATATACATGCTTGTACATTATCATACTAAGTACCTGATGCTTGGCAATTGTGTTTGTTTCTTTGAACTAAAACAATTACTTTTTTTTATTCATTGATATGGACCTCCGCAAAGTAACGCCTGATTCAATAAATTGTATTGTATTGTAAAACTCTTTATTGTACATAAAAACACATGAAAATAACGGAACACAGGATAATTGGATTTACAAAGGCGAACTTATCCCTTAAAGGGATTTCTTCCAGTCAACCTTTGAACGATTGACAGGATAGCAGACACAAGAGTAGACACTGTACAATGAAAAGATAAAAGAAACGAACTTAAGTTATTTGTTTCTTTTTTTGATTGCAGATATGCAGGCATTTTTTGGGGCCAGAACAGGGTTGACCTAATATGTTGAGGTTTTTGAGCGAATCTGGAATTAAAATAATAAAATAAACAATAAAAGAATACACACAAAACCAAAAATATATCATAACAAAATACAATGAAAGAAACAGATAAAACATAATTTGTGAAGAGGTAAAGGACTCAGCAGAGCTGCTGGTTTTCAGTCGTTATCTTGAACAAGGAAAAGGTAGTGGCTGACAATAAGCAAAACACTACCTAAAACATAATAAAAAAGAAAAACAATTAAATACCGAATTCGAGTCGCCTTTGGACTTTCTCCCGCTAACCCCGCGATACGCCGACGGGTATTAGCGGCCTCACATGAGCCATACAGTCAACTTACAAAAGACAACTTCTACATACAAAAGGTTGATTGTGAGAGATAGAGAATGCATCAAGATATGTCCGCTATGGTTATCATGATAATTGAGCTGAAACTAAAGGTTTGTCTAAAAGTAATTCAGCCAAATTTCGAAACCTTGACTTTAGAGTTTTTTTTATGGTATAGGGGGCAAACGAGCAGACGGATTGCCTGATGGTAAGCGATTAATTTCGCCCATGGACGCCTGCAACACTAGAAGAGTCACAAGTGCGTTGCCGGCCTTTAAGGTAGGAGTACGCTCTTTTCTTGAAAGCTTGAAAGTCATATCGGTCCGGGAATACCGCAGGCGATAGTTCATTCCAGAGTTTTGCTATGCGAGGCAGGAAATTTCTGGAAAAATGCACAGTAGAGGACCGCCAACCATCTAAATGGTGAGGATGGCAGTGTTGTTGTTAGTTTTCATATTCGTGCAAATGTGAGTGACCTAGCTTGACATTTGCCGCAATTCAATTTTGAATTACATTCTTGCTTGCCGGACTGTTTTTGAGGGTTGCCAGAACGGCGTTTTCTTTACATTGCTAATCTGCTTCTATCACAATTCTAAAATATCCACAACACAAGAAACCACAAAATTGTATCACCCCAAAAAACCGCGTTACCCCATAAAAGAATACCAACTGCCAAAACACTGTCAAATTTTATGGACCCATCCCTTGGGGCCCGCGACGGGCTCACGAGGCCCACGATGGGGCCACGGGGACGGACTAAGTGCAATGGGGTATTTAATGAGAATAAACACTAGTTAAATGATTGAGTGAGAGGGGTGGATTTGTTTGTGCCATCAAAGATGTGAGGTTATTTTTGTACTGATAGTATTACCATTGTATGTTTAGAATGATAAATATGATTATACGGTATTTGACAGCCCAATTTGACAATACATGGTTAGAGCTCCTTGATATATTCGTTGTTTTTGATAAAGCGAAAGAGGCGGTTGCGTCGCTTCGCCGCCATAGAGGAAGCCAAGAAAATGGCCATACAGAGACCCCCCACACTAGCGTCTTTCGAGCGTCATCGTCGTGCTAGCGTCCGCGCAGGGTCGGCGCGATGTTCTCTCTCTCTCTCTCTCTCTCTCTCTCTCTCTCTCCTCTCTCTCTCTCTCTCTCTCTCTCTCTCTATAGATTGTGATATGACAGAACACAAGCCATCACAACACACTGCATCAGATAAATATGAACGCATCCATATAAAATGTGTGTAACTATTCTGATGCGTCATGACACAAAACGACAGATAAAATGTGTCGAAAATACAAACTGAGACATGGATGCACAGAAAAACCAGAAAAAGAGACCAACGCTGGGAATCGAACCCAGGTCCTCAGCAATCCGTGCTGCGTGCTATAACCCCTACACCACCGCTGGACAGGAATTTAGACACGAATTTTTCCTATGCATACATATCTCAGGTTGCTTATTTCTACTACGCTACTTATGCAGCAGCACTAGCGACATCTATGTTTCGCTCTCATCGAGAGACGTCACATTCTTTCACTCAATTCATTCATTTTAATTTTCATTTTAGATAAAATGTGAATGCAGCTGTACGCAGCGCTGGCGTTGCGTCGTGCGAATCAGTGTACTTGTTCGCGAAAAAAACGTTGCGCTGGCGCCGCGGTAACGCGTCGACGTCGCGTCGACGCTGCGCGGACGCTGGCACGATGACGACGCTCAAAAGACGCTAGTAATGGGGTCTCTAAGACCGCACTCGTCACAGAGGATCTCAAATGAACCAAAGACCGGAAACATGTGTTGTTTTGCATTAATAAACTAATTTGTTTGTAAAATAAAGACCGCAGGCGCATCGATACCCTCCAATTATGATAAATATCTCCCAAACGAGCGAATTGCACGTTACCCTTGTATCTACAACGTTACGCAATTATAGACCCTCGTGAGTTTATAGTTAACTTTGAGTTGATATAGCTTTGGTTTTAGATTGTTAATTGGAATGTGACAATGTTTTGCCTATTACTTATCTTGTAAGTTTTCTATGTACTTGCTTTCTATAGCTATCATCATCATCATTTCGGTCTATATACAGTCAAAGAAACTGTATCACGAACCTGGGTGGAACTTTTTCATAACCAATTTCGCTATGATTTCTTTGACAGATGTATGGATGTCAACATTGACATTAGTAGCATAAAGGTTCCACCCTGGTACTCATACGTACGTGAATTAGTTTCTTTGACTGTATATCCCACTGCCGGGAACAAGCCTCCTCTCAGAACGAGAGGGCTTGAATTGCACCCACGCGGGCCTAGTGCGGATTGGGAACTTCAACTTCATTCATCACATTGAATTAAAAAGAAATTCCTTAATTATACTAATATTTGTACGCCAACAGGCAAAATATAGTGATAGATATACATTATAATTGTTTTTTCCACCTTTACTTTTGTTTACCTATGTTTTACAAATAAATAATTCTGTTTCTGATTCTTTTCTTTGCTCACCCGCGCCCTTATGATAGCTATGTTTATGCAAGATACACCCGTACCGTACACCATGCTACCACGTATGCACGGCATTGCATGTACGGTTGTGTTGCTCTGAAGATGAGCTCTGGTTGAGTTCGAAACGCGTCAGTGTATTGTGGTGGTGGTGATAGATGGGTTTGTGTGATTTCCGTGTGTTCTTACAGTGTGGAGGTGGAGGAACTGCATGAAAACGCATATCTTGCATAAACTTAGCTGCATAAGGTCGCGGGTGAGCAAAGAAATTCTTTTGGTTCATTTATATGTACCTCCGCAAAGTAACTCCCGATTCAATAAACATTGAATTGCTTCCCAGGTCGGTGCTGGATTCCTCATGATGTTTTCCTTCAGCGGAAAGCTGATGGTAAATTTCTAATTTAATTTTAACACATGAATGTTGAAAAACTCAAAAGAGCGAGCTCAGGATCGAACACACGACCATCTGCTTGAGAGGCTATAGGTTAAACCACTAGGATACTATGACCACGGCTGGTAGCTTTTGCTTATTAATTAACCAATCTCACAATGATAAAAAAATATATACAAGGTGGGCCCTGCAACAGGAGCAAAAAATTAAACCACAGTTCCATTCTTCATCTTGAGCTAATTTAGTTCTACAACTTTGGAAAATAACTTGTATTATGATTTTTATTATAGTTTAAAGTTTAATTAGACAAGCAATGTATTGCTAAATCCGTCATTTTGTTACGTGACAGGCGATGTCATTTAGGCTATTCGATGCTGTACATTGAAAATACCATTTAATTTGTTTGGAATAAACATAATGATAAAATTACTTAATTTTTGAAAGTTGCAGAACTAAAGTAGTTCCATTTGAGTAGCAGTAGCAGAACGAATCCATTTGAGTAGCAGATGTTTAAAATATACAGTAATATGTGTAAGTATATATGCAGCAACAGTGGTTTACATGTATGTATGGACCTATGTGTCTAGTAATGTGAGTTCGAAATCGAAAAGCAAATCAACCGATTAGTTGAAACATAACTAGCTGCCGTCCAGACCATTATCACACTACAATAAATAACAATGAAAATTGACAACAATATCCACCAAATTACTGCCATCTGCCGTTTGACAGATCCCAAAGGGTTTTTGGCGCGCTTTTTCCATCTGTCAAACAGCCATCTTGATTTGACACAACCTTACTTCTACCGCCAACCGTGGCGCTACTGTCTATTAAGACTCTAAAAATTAGTTCGGGACGGCAGTAGTTCCAAATTCAGCCACAAGAAAACTTAAGTTTGCGGCGGCATAGACAAATTTGCAATTTTACGCGCCATTGCTTGCACTCGAGTTAAATTAACCGCATTCGATCCTTTTACTCGGGTAGTGATTATTGTTTCGTGTTATTGTTAGTTTACAGTTGATTCAGTTTAAATTAAGTGGAGGAAAATGCCGTTAATACTGTTTGCCGCTGCACACAGAGATGCCAGTTACCTTAAATTGATCCTAAGCATGTTAGTTCCGTTTTACAATCTTTGTGTAAGAAATCGTCGCTAAGCGTACCGTTTAATATTTTATTGAGGTATGTGGATACTTTCAACGCTTTTTTATTAGCGCTAATTACTTTCAACGTTTTGAGTGTTTGTTTCATAAGTTCATAACATTTCTGCAGTAGGTATCTCGATAAAATTGTAACTTAATGTCTTACAAAAAAGAAAGAATGATGCTGTTACTATTTCTTCTATTTACTTCTCTCTTCTTAGGGTCTCTCTTAGTTAATTCGTGAATCGGAAAAAGACTATAAATAATCCATACTTTTGATACATTTAATAAAATGCGACAGTATCCATTATCTGTCTGTATGTTACCTTTTCAAGCCGTTGGAATCATGTACCTAGAGCAAAATTAAATTTGGTATGGAGATAGTTTCATATGTTGACGCTATCCCGCGAGTGCGAATCGACTTTGAGAGAGAGAGAGAGAGAGAGAGAGAGAGAGAGAGAGAGAGAGACATTTACTTACATATTCGATACACAGAAAAACACATTAGAAGGAAATAATAAAACATAAAATAAATAAATAATAAATACATATCATGGAACGCTTGACACCAATGAGGGCTATCGTTTTTTGTCTTTCTAGATGGCGCCACTGTTGCGTGAGGTTTTTAAGTGTGGCTTTCAAAGTCTGTTATTAAGGGGCTCCTAGACGGGCCATATTTTCACTGCAATATGTGGCCGGCAACTATTGGTATCCCTGTCTAACATGTGAGTAAGAGAGGGACACCAATAGTTGCCGGCCACAAATTGTAGTGAAAATATGGCCCGTCTAAGAGCCCCTTTACGGGCGTGAAAACAAAGTTTAGATTAAAATCATATTTAATACACCTTAAAACTGTACCATAAAAATATCGAGTAACCATAGTGTTGCGTAGTCCCGTTCTATTCGGAAAAAAGGGAGGATAAAAGTTTTCGAAAGACAAAACTGTCTCAAAACACAGACATTCATTGCTCCGTAACGCATAATTGCCATAATTAATTTCAGGTATTGCAAAATATTCACAAAATTATTCTAATTATAAATAAACCCGCGTAGCTCACCCAAAAACTATGAGATTTGACATTTCGGAGACCTCACGCTACACTAGCGCCTCTAGCGGCAAATTCATACCTAGTCCCAAACTAAGCAAAGCTTAAAACATCGAATAGTAAGTAAATTGAAATTTTCTGAAATAAAACTATCCTGTCCTCAGGGTGTCAAACCATATCTATTAGATCTATATATACCAATCTTAATCTGCTAATAATAATAATAGATAGGCAGATAGATTAGATAGAGTTACTTTCGTATCTATGTATAATTAGGATGAATAGATTAGGTAATAAGTAGGTAAAGCTGCGAACGGGGATTGTTTTGTCACTTGCTAATGTTCGTAATTTGGCCTGTAATGCTATTCTGGTTTATTAACGACAATATTTACTACCTACAAGTATTTATAACTTGGCTAATTATGAATGAACTCAAACAATTACTTTGCTCACCCGCGACTTATGATAGCTACGCAGTTCCTCTACCTTCACACTGTAAGAACACACAAAAACCCATCTATCACCACCACACTACACTGACGCGTTTCGAACTCAACCAGAGCTCATCTTCAGAGCAACTCAACCGTTCACTGCGTGATACTCCCAGATGTTAAACTAACAAACCGAAAACATTTTAATTTGTGACCATAACTCCCCATTACCCTCTTTATTTTTTGCGGGTGAGCAAAGTGATTATTTTAGTTCATTAATATGGACCTGTGCAGAGTAACTCCTGATTCATTTTTTTTTCAAATCATGAATACTCGTATATTGAATCAGTAAAACAATCACGATTCGCGATGGTACATATTTTAATTGTAGACAGATTCCCGTAAATTCCCCTTACCCACCGAACCTACATTTCCCCAGTTAGTATCTATTGCCATTAACAGTGTCCAAACAAAGCCCCTCCCACACGAGCGAGCGGCGCTGCGTGAAATATAAGAGCACTCCACAAAAGGGCTAATAACTCGTATGAAGCACCCTTAACGTTCGGCGGCTAGACGGGCGCGGGGCACAGAATACAGCGATTTTATTGTAAATTTAAGCTGAGAGTGAGAGAGATGGACGGAAAGAGAGTGCGAGACTTCGGATGACATTTGGCACACAGATGCTATCTTATCTTATCTGATATTTATTATCTAGCCTGGATTAGTGTCACACTGCTGCAATGACCTCCCCTCAAGTCTTCCATTCCTCCCGATTCAATCGAGAAATACATACATTCAGGTCGACCCACCATCTCCGTCTGGGCCTATCCCAAATTACTTATCTAATGAAGAGTTGTAAAATACTGTTTATTCTGAGAAATTTCATAGTTCCCGTTGAATTCGCACGCATAGCAACATGATATTTGACATGTTACCAAATGTTTATATTATTATTGTCAAATTTAGTTTATATTATAAATTTAAATATTTTATTAAAATTTTGCATGCTACAACGTGGCGGAACATGCATTCATGTAATTTGCACTACTGACATGAAAATTTGTACCAACTGTGTATGTTTTAGAATATAAACTGGTTTCTTAGTTTTATCACTCAAATATAAATAACAACAAGCAAACAATCAAACACACAAACTGATCCATTAACTACTGATGACCCACCTAAGTAGGCAGGTTTTTTTTAATTCAACCCCGCTATCGCTTATGACTTGATAGCGAGCGGTGAATATGAAATATTATTTATCTATGGTTCGATCAGTTCCTTTGTTGGCATTAAAGGCAGTAGCTCTATTGTTTACCATAGACAGCGCTCTTTTTTTCTTGGCGTCTGCCTTTTTTTTGTTTGTTTGATACCGCCTTTTTGAAGAAAGTGATTGTTTGGCCTTTTGTTTAATTTTGTAAAATTTTTTTCTTTTTGTTTGTAAATTATTTCGACAACCCGATTTGTATGTTAAATTAGTTATAATTATGTATTTAAATAATCACAACAAAATGATGATGACAATGTTTTGTAAGGAAAACTGGCTAACTGAAATTTTAGGTTTTTGGCGCTGAGTATAATCATGTCGGTCTATATACTATACGACCTACTGCAGAGCCCAGGCCTCCTCTTGGAATTATAGGGCTTGGGTCATAGTTTCTGGTGAGACCATGCAGTGCGGATTGGAAACTTCAAACAATTTTTTGCAATGTTTTTTTTGCAGTCCTAATAATGTTGTAGGTGTCCATGGGCGGCGGTGATCGCTTACCATCAGGTGACCCGCATGCTCGTTTGCCAGCGATTTGATAAAAAAAACTATTGAATTTCTTAGAACAAAATGGCCGTTGGGGCCGAAAAGTTTCAAATGAAGACCACGGACCAAGTTGGACGTCCTACGCTTCGTTTGCCGTGGTATCCATTCGAAACTTTTCGGCCCCAAACGAGATGCAGGCCGCTTCCGACAGCAACTGGAGATCTACGAAGGAGACCTATGCCCAACAGTGGACGATATGATGATGATAAACAATAGAAATAACGAAAGGTATTGTATCGAAGTTCTCAAGACGATCCTATAGGGCTTATGGGAACGGAAGCAATACCATGCCCTGTACCACTCTGCTTACAGAGCATGACATAGTACGTGTAAGCTAACTTTGGGGGCGGCAGACGTGAGCTTGCCTTCGGAATCCAAAAGCTTAATGGTTACTTGACCTGAAATGTATTTTTTTGACGGAAGACGGTGGAAGCATTCTACACTCCCACTGAACGTAGATATAGTTGTAGTGTTTAGTTTTGTAACTAAGGGACCCCATGCATCCCTGTATTATTATTATTATTATTTTTTTTTTTTCTTTTTAATTTTTTATACTGTAGTTTGAAGTATTCTTATTTGTAATTATTTATTTTAAAAATGACTTTCTGTTTTTTCTTGCGTCGCATTCTTCTTGGCAATGATGGTCTTTCCGAAAGCGCTGGTAGTTTAAAAAATGACGGGTAAAAGTGCCCATTGCGGCCTATTTACTGAATAAATGATTTGAAATTTTTAACATATTGGGCATCAGCGTGCCGAGCACTCTAACGTTTACTATCTTTTTTTTATTCGACTGTATAACAAACAAGCAAGTGGGTGTCCT
Source organism: Choristoneura fumiferana (assembly GCF_025370935.1). Taxonomy (NCBI): domain Eukaryota; kingdom Metazoa; phylum Arthropoda; class Insecta; order Lepidoptera; family Tortricidae; genus Choristoneura; species Choristoneura fumiferana. The sequence continues at coordinate 3,518,184 of NC_133496.1, read as the reverse complement.
GATGGTAAGAGATCACCACCGCCCATAGACACCTGCAACACCAGGGGGAATGCAGATGCATTGCCAACCTAGAGGCCTAAGATGGGATACCTCAAGTGCCAGTAATATCACCGGTTGTCTTACTCTCCACGCCGAAACACAACAGTGCAAGCACTGCTGTTTCACGGCAGGATTAGCGAGCAAGATGGTGGTAGCAATCCGGCAATACCTCAACACCAAAGCCAACAAACATAGGTAACAAATGTTGTCTTCATACCTCGCCACTCAGTTGTCCATCGGCACGTTAACGTTATTTCAAAAATGTGTGTGAATGCTAAAGTCCATACATATTCGAGCCTGAATCTACGTGATACGTATACGTAATCCCTCAAAGCTAATACGGTTACGTTTCGGACATCGACGTTACTTTTTTGCTACCCATTTAGCTTTTTCATTCTTGCTTGTAGGATTTAGGGTACCGCGGTCTGGGAAAGCAATTTTGAAATGCAAATTAGTCGTTTTCTAATTTTACACCGAAAACATGGTTTCCTAATGATTGATTTCCAACTGTTTTATATACCTAGACGAACATTTTTTTTTCAAATTTAAAATACCCCTATTCATCATCATCATCATCATCTCAGCCGTAGACGTCCACTGTTGGACATAGGCCTCCCCCACAGACCTCCAGTTGCTTCGGTTGGCAGCGGCCTGCATCCACCGTGAACCCGCAGCTTTAACCAGTAATCCCTCCATCTTGTTGGTGAACGTCCTACGCTGCGCTTGCCAATCCGCGGTCTCCACTCGAGAACTTTTCGGCCCCAACGGCCATCCGCTCTCCGTGCTATATGGCCCGCCCATTGCCACTTCAACGAGCTAATTCGCTTGGCTATGTCGGCGACCCTTGTTCTTCTACGTATCTCCTCATTTCTGATTCGGTCCCGTAGAGAAACCCCAAGCATAGCTCTCTCCATAGCTCGCTGAGCAACTCTGAGCCTATTTATAAGGCCTAAAGTAAAGCACCACGTCTCGGATCCATATGTCATCACTGGCAACACACATTGGTTAAAGACTTACCCAGGATACCCAGGATTGTTATAAAACAAACCTAACCCCAGCTACAGGGTTCTACAGGATAGTCCTGAAATATTACCTGAATAGTTTACAGTTTTGGAATAAAAATCGTTCGTCCACATGAAACAGTTGGGAAACGAATAATTTGCGAAAATATTTTCTACGAAAAACCTGGTCCCCCAAATCAGGCGTTCAAAGTCAAAGTCAAAGTCAAAATATGTTTATTCAATTTAGGCTATAACAAGCACTTATGAATGTCAGAAAAAATCTACCACTGGTTCGGAAAAACCTCTGCTGAGAAGAATCCGGCAAGAAACTCAACGAGGTATATTTTTTTTAAACAGATTTACAATATTATTAAATGATTATGTATACATCACAAGTATTTAACACAACTTTAGCATTATGATGCAACAAAACATTTTAATTTGCTACTCTGTTACTAAATGTGAGACGAAGCATTGATTAGGCTTTCTTCACGGGTCTGTGCGGGTTTTCTCACGATGTTTTCCTCTACCATAATGCTCGTGTTAAATTTCGGATATTAATTCCGAAAAACTCTGAGGTGCGAGCCCAACTGGAACCTACGATCCTCTGCTTGAGGCAATAGTAACCACAAGGCTATCACGGCTTTTTCATATGAATATGGAGATAAAGCCGTGGTGGCCGAGTGGTTTGACCTATGGCCTCTACTAGGATCGTGGGTTCAAACCCCGGCTCGCACCTCTGAGTTTTTCGAAATTCATGTGCGAAATTACATTTGAAATTTACCACGAGCTTTACGGTGAAGGAAAACATCGCGAGGAAACCTGCACAAACCTGCGAAGCAATTCAATGGTGTGTGTGAAGTTCCCAATCCGCACTGGGCCCGCGTGGGAACTACGGCCCAAGCCCTCTCATTCTGAGAGGAGGCCTGTGCCCAGCAGTGGGACGTATATAGGCTGGGATTATTCGGAGATAAAATATCGACTCTATACCATCGATAGCATCCCACCCCTACTAACCACGGCGCCTCTGTGCGGGAACCATATTCATTTGTATCATTCCATCCAATCCTTTGCCGAAACCATACTTTTAGGGGCTCTTTTAATTCGTTTTTGCTGATAACTCGGGAAAAGCTCTTTTTTTATTCGACTGGAATTACTTTTCAGGGATGTGCGGGGCGCAGTTGCGTTAACGTTCACGAGTTCAACCTCATAGCACTAACAGCACGTAATTCAATAATTGTAATCGTAAGTAGCATTGGGGCTAACTCGTTAATGGGCAAGCCTACGTAGCTGATTAAGCTGGCTGTTTTCCCATAATCTCAATATTAATAATAATTAAGCTGAATCGAGTTTTTATCATTAAACTCCGAAATAGCGAATTTTCTTGAATGAAGTTGTTGAAGTATGTAAACTCTTTTTTCAAAGAATTTTACAATTACTAAATTATATACTAACTTAATTCTAATTTTTTTATGTTTTCAAATTAAGACCTGTATACTTAAGTAAGATTATTCATGTTTCTAATTGTTACTAAAATTATGACAGACATTAAGTTTTATTTTAATGTATATCTTTTGCTAATGCGAAAGTAGCACTGTGTCTGTCTTATACCTCTTCACGCTTAAACCGCTGAACTGATTTGGATAAAATTTGGTGTAGAGGTAGTTTGAGACGCTGGAAAGGACATAGCATAAGTTTTAATCTCGGAAAATGATTCCCGCGGCGATGCGGAAATTTACAAATTTCGCTGGCAAGTTGTAACAGCTACATAATATAAATATCGGTTGGACAATAGTGCCGAACTGACGTTTGGGTAGTAGTGAACAAAAAATTGGTAAAAAGACAAAAATAGAGAACCCTAGGGATGAGCTCGCTTTTGTACTTCTCTCTGTGTATCTGTATTTTTTATTTTTACCTCTAATAAAGAGTTTATAAAGAGTTTACATACATACATGCATATAATGCTAAATGGAAAAATGGTAGTGTCTAACATGTCGTCCTTATCGCGAGTCGGTAACGGTCTGGCGCGTAAATATCAGTTATGCAGTCATTAGCTTGCGCCGTTGTATGTGTTCGCGCCTGCGCAGTGCTTTCAGCGCAGTGTACACGCACCTTTAGATACCAATGGCTAAAATAAAATTGGATATCTACGAACAAAACCAACAAGAAGAATACTTCATCTTTGTCTGATACGTCTTTATTACTATTTCGCTCCCTTTCGGTCTCATGGCATAATTTATCTCATCTCGTTGGCTTTGCTTTAGACTCTTCTGCCTATACAAGATGACTAAAATTTTTTCGGAACAGTGCAGGAAGTTCTGTGGTTAGGGCGAAGTGGACACCCTTCGCTGCTTTAGTTAGATAGTATCAAACTAAAAAAAAAAAAAAAAACCGGAGAGTCGTTAAAAAAACACTTCTGAACTGTTTTTTAAGGTTCCGTACCCAAAGGTTAAAAACATATCTCAGCTTGTTTGTTTCTTATTTAGCCACTTAAGCAGTGACGCTAGCGACATCTATAACATCATTCTATGTGGTGCATAGGGAAAATTCGTGTCTGTACCGTTGTCCAGCAGTGATGTAGCGGTATAGCACGTGGCACGGAATGCCGAGGACCTGGGTTCGATTCCCAGTGCTGGTCTTATTTTTCATCTACATTTCAGTTTGTATTTTCAATTTAGGTTTTACGGGATGACCGTAAAAGTAAAAATTTGGAATTGAAATATAAAATACAAAAAAAAAGTTTCCAAAAAACCAATCTTATTATGTCACTACTCAACCTACTCAACTACAGCAGCGCACTGTAAAGGTAAAAGTTTCTCATTGGATTTTTTAACCCCGACCCGACACAAACAGGGTTTTACGGTTTGAGGCATCTAATGGACGAGTCCCAAAATATTCGGGACCCTAAACTGACGCTTAGAAGCGCACCCCTAAGCGCAAGCGCACGTTTTAATATTAACATTTAACATGTTGTTGTTAAATTAATATCGCTGATAGTAATATATTAATAATTAATGGCCGCGATGCCAACGATGATTATAACAATTTAGAGCTTCTGTTTTAATTTAAAGAAATCGTTTTCAATACATTTTTTTATACGACTGGAAGGCAAACGAGCAAGTGGGTCTCTTGATGGTAAGAGGTCACCACCGCCCATAAACATCTGCAACACCAGGGGTATTGCAAACGCGTTGCCAACCCAGAGGCATAAGATGGGATACCTCACGTGCCAGTAATTTCACCGGCTGTCTTACTCTCCACGCCGAAACACAAAAATGCAAGCACTGCTGCTTCACGGCAGGATTAGCGAGCAAGATGGTGGTAGCAATCCGGACGGACCTTGCACAAGGTCGTACCACCTGCAAAACAACTAACTAACTAACTAACTAGTTTATATTTGGTTTAAGTGGGTGATATGAGCTAACATTGCAAATTAAATAAAAGCTTGTAGTAAAATTGTGATTATATCACTCAGCGGCACAAACTTTGGCCCACTTTATACAAAATTATCTATTTCAGCATACATTTTAAGGGCCAGGTTTTTTTACCTCTCAGTATACATATCTATAACAGCCCTTATAGCGCCCGTCTTCGGACATAGGCCTCCTCTCTACTTTTCCAGTCTTGCCTATTCATTGCCACTCGCATCCAGTTTACGCCAGCTTGCTGCCGGATATCATCCTGTCCATCTTTTTGGTGGTCGTCCTCTAACCGCGGGTGTTAGCACGGGGTCTCCACTCCAAGCACTCTTTTCACGCCCAAACACGAGTGTGGTCCATTCTAGCAACATATACTCGTATAATAAATGAACGTATCTCTGTATTACCTCTTCACTGTTAAATCGCAGAACCGACTTACAAAGATGAAGTTTGGCATGGAGATAGGTTGAGATCCTGCGGGAAATTATCTTACCTTGCTGAATTTCTTGCCGGATTCTTCTCAATAGAGGTTTTTCGAACGGGGTGGTAATTATTATTGATATTTATAAGTGGGAAGCACATGTGAGTGAAAAAAGCCGTGGTGGCCTAGTGGTTTGACCTATCGCCTCTCAAGCAGAGGTTCGTGGGTTCAAACCCCAGCTCGCACCTCTGAGTTTTTCGAAATGTATGTGCGGAATTACTTTTGAAATTTACCATGACATTTACGGTGAAGGAAAACATCGTGATGAAACCTGCACTTACCTGTGAAGTAATTCAATTGTACCTCCTAACGCCCAGAGTCCTTTATAAAGGACTTATTGTATTTAAAATCAAACTCTATCATAAATGCCACAAAGTTTTATGTTCATAAAATCGAAATCCGCCTGGACCTAAATAGGCTGGGATGATGATGATGATGATGTATATTAGCTTTGTTAAGGTGCTGACAAACCATGAGCATTCGCCGTTTTAATTTGACGAACTAAACCAAACAGAGTCCAGCATTACGCCGAACATTGCTACGACCATTCTAAGGGAACGTCTAATACCATCAGCCAAATATGTGTCTACCACCCTAAAGCTGATAATCGTTTGAATGTCAAACAACAATAATGCCAATAGAGTGTCTGTCAACTTGAAAATTCGACTTTAGCGACATAATAATTTGATAGGAACTTGTTTAGAAATTGATAGACCACTTATTTAGATTACCACGCGCCATATAAATATGCCTAAAAGTAAATTACTTAGTACTCAGTTTTGACGCATTTTGAGATAATTTTTTATGCGACGTCTTTACGTTACTCCCGGATTGTGTTCGAATCGCTTAACGGTATAGTGCCTATTCAATTATTGGAATTATACCTTTATAGTTTTTGTGGGGTACTAGTCGTGTCAATGAACTTTTAGGCAAAGTTAGGTATAGTACTTAAATGCTCGTCGATAATGTTATTACCTATTGTTCGGATGCTGCAGCTCAGTAAAAAAAACTCGAAGCAAGTTTTGGAAGACTTTGGCTTGAAGAATAATAATTATCGTTTTATAGCTGTACCCGCGCGACTCTCTCCACGGTGAAGTATGAAAAACAGTTTACGTCCTATTCTCAGACCTACAAATATACACAAAAAATTTGATAAAATTCGGTCAAGCCGTTTCGGAGGAGTTTGGTTACAAACACTGTGACACGAGAAAATATATTAGAATTCTGAAAAATTCCAACCGTTACTGACTTACAATCGTGAGTTGAAATACGAAACCCTATCTTACCAACAGTCAGGCAACAGATGTCATAGACAATTAAACTAAAAGTGTCGCTAATTGCCCTAATGCTCGATTACCGACCCGTTCCGATGCAACGGATACGCGATAAGTCACGATTAGAATAGGAATATTTCAATGTCAGAGGTGAAAAATAACAACAGGCGGGCTACGACGAAATTCGAAAATCGAAGTTCGTATCGTATCCCTCCCACTCTCGTATTTAAGGCACTTGTCTCACCGCCAGCGAGGAAACGATTGGCTATCGACTATTTTCTCGCTCAAGAAACGAACAAAAGATATAAGATCCTGTGTGAGTAAAAGAGGACACATATATTAATAGTTATCGCTGGCAGTTCACACTGTCGGCGAAACTCTCTCTTACATCTTTTGTCGC
>NC_133496.1:3457713-3511470 GCF_025370935.1 Choristoneura fumiferana | reverse complement strand
GCGGTGATCGCTTACCATCAGGTGACCCCATGCTCGTTTGCCAGCGATTTGATAAAAAAACTATTGAATTTCTTAGAACAAAATGGCCGTTTTGGCCGAAAAGTTTCAAATGAAGACCACGGACCAAGTTGGACGTCCTACGCTTGCGTTTGCCGTGGTATCCATTCGAAACTTTTCGGCCCCAAACGAGATGCAGGCCGCTTCCGACAGCAACTGGAGATCTACGAAGGAGACCTATGCCCAACAGTGGACGATATGATGATGATAAACAATAGAAATAACGAAAGGTATTGTATCGAAGTTCTCAAGACGATCCTATAGGGCTTATGGGAACGGAAGCAATACCATGCCCTGTACCACTCTGCTTACAGAGCATGACATAGTACGTGTAAGCTAACTTTGGGGGCGGCAGACGTGAGATTGCCTTCAGAATCCAAAAGCTTAGTGGTTACTTGACCTGAAATGTATTTTTTTGACGGAAGACGGTGGAAGCATTCTACACTCCCACTGAACGTAGATATAGTTGTAGTGTTTAGTTTTGTAACTAAGGGACCCCATGCATCCCTGTATTTTTTTTCTTTTTAATTTTATACTGTAGTTTTTAAGTATTCTATTTGTAATTATTTTATTTTGAAAAAATGACTTTCTGCTTTTTTTCTTTCTTGCGTCGCATTCTTCTTGGCAATGATGGTCTTTCCGAAAGCGCTGGTAGTTTAAAAAATGACGGGTAAAAGTGCCCATTGTGGCCCATTTACTGAATAAATGATTTGAAATTTTTAACATATTGGGCATCAGCGCACCGAGCACTCTAACGTTTACTACCTTTTTTTTATTCGACTGTATAACAAACAAGCAAGTGGTTGTCCTGATGGTAAGAGATCACCACCGCCCATAGACACCTGCAACACCAGGGGGAATGCAGATGCATTGCCAACCTAGAGGCCTAAGATGGGATACCTCAAGTGCCAGTAATATCACCGGTTGTCTTACTCTCCACGCCGAAACACAACAGTGCAAGCACTGCTGTTTCACGGCAGGATTAGCGAGCAAGATGGTGGTAGCAATCCGGCAATACCTCAACACCAAAGCCAACAAACATAGTAACAAATGTTGTCTTCATACCTCGCCACTCAGTTGTCCATCGGCACGTTAACGTTATTTCAAAAATGTGTGTGAATGCTAAAGTCCATACATATTCGAGCCTGAATCTACGTGATACGTATACGTAATCCCTCAAAGCTAATACGGTTACGTTTCGGACATCGACGTTACTTTTTTGCTACCCATTTAGCTTTTTCATTCTTGCTTGTAGGATTTAGGGTACCGCGGTCTGGGAAAGCAATTTTGAAATGCAAATTAGTCGTTTTCTAATTTTACACCAAAAACATGGTTTCCTAATGATTAATTTCCAACTGTTTTATATACCTAGACGAACATTTTTTTTTCAAATTTAAAATACCCCTATTCATCATCATCATCATCATCTCAGCCGTAGGACGTCCACTGTTGGACATAGGCCTCCCCCACAGACCTCCAGTTGCTTCGGTTGGCAGCGGCCTGCATCCACCGTGAACCCGCAGCTTTAACCATCCGGTGGTGAACGTCCTACGCTGCGCTTGCCGATCCGCGATCTCCACTCGAGAACTTTTCGGCCCCAACGGCCATCCGCTCTCCGTGCTATATGGCCCGCCCATTGCCACTTCAACGAGCTGATTCGCTTGGCTATGTCGGTGACCCTTGTTCTTCTACGTATCTCCTCATTTCTGATTCGATCCCGTAGAGAAACCCCAAGCATAGTTCTTCCATAGCTCGCTGAGCAACTCTGAGCCTATTTATAAGGCCTAAAGTAAAGCACCACGTCTCGGATCCATATGTCATCACTGGCAACACACATTGGTAAAGACTTACCCAGGATACCCAGGATTGTTATAAAACCAACCTAACCCCACCTACCGGGTTCTACAGGATAGTCCTGAAATATTACCTGAATAGTTTACAGTTTTGGAATAAAAATCGTTCGTCCACATGAAACAGTTGGGAAACGAATAATTTGCGAAAATATTTTCTACGAAAAACCTGGTTCCCCAAATCAGGCGTTCAAAGTCAAAGTCAAAGTCAAAATATCTTTATTCAATTTAGGCTATAACAAGCACTTATGAATGTCAGAAAAAATCTACCACCGGTTCGGAAAAACTTCTGTTGACAAGAATCCGGCAAGAAACTCAAAGAGGTATATTTTTTTTAAACAGATTTACAATATTATTAAATGATATGTATACATCACAAGTATTTAACACAACTTTAGCGTTATGATGCAACATGATGCTACTCTGTTACTAAATGTGAGACGAAGCATTGATTAGGCTTTCTTCACGGGTCTGTGCGGGTTTTCTCACGTTAAATTTCGGATATTAATTCCGAAAAACTCTGAGGTGCGAGCCTCAACTGGAACCTACGATCCTCTGCTTGAGGCAATAGTAACCACAAGGCTATCACGGCTTTTTCATATGAATATGGAGATAAAGCCGTGGTGGCCGAGTGGTTTGACCTATGGCCTTTACTAGGATCGTGGGTTCAAACCCCGGCTCGCACCTCTGAGTTTTTCGAAATTCATGTGCGAAATTACATTTGAAATTTACCACGAGCTTTACGGTGAAGGAAAACATCGTGAGGAAACCTGCACAAACCTGCGAAGCAATTCAATGGTGTGTGTGAAGTTCCCAATGCGCACTGGGCCCGCGTGGGAACTACGGTCCAAGCCCTCTCATTCTGAGAGGAGGCCTGTGCCCAGCAGTGGGACGTATATAGGCTGGGATTATTCGGAGATAAAATATCGACTCTATACCATCGATAGCATCCCACCCCTACTAACCGCGGCGCCTCTGTGCGGGAACCATATTCATTTGTATCATTCCATCCAATCCTTTGCCGAAACCATACTTTTAGGGGCTCTTTTAATTCGTTTTGCTGATAACTCGGGGAAAAGCTCTTTTTTTATTCGACTGGAATTACTTTTCAGGGGATGTGCGGGGCGCAGTTGCGTTAACGTTCACGAGTTCAACCTCATAGCACTAACAGACCGTAATTCAATAATTGTAATCGTAAGTAGCATTGGGGCTAACTCGTTAATGGCCAAGCCTACGTAGCTGATTAAGCTGGCTGTTTTCCCATAATCTCAATAATAATCTCACCTGACATTAAGCTGAATCGAGTTTTTATCATTAAATAAATAAATAATAAATAAATAAATAAATATCACGGGACAATTCACACCAATTGACCTAGTCCCAAAGTAAGCTTAGCAAAGCTTGTGTTATGGGTACTAAGCAACGGATAAATATAATTATATAGATAGATACATACCTACTTAAATACATATTAAACACCCAAGACCCGAGAACAAACATTCGTATTTTTCATACAAATATCTGCCCCGACACGGGAATCGAACCCGGGACCTCAAGCTTCGTAGTCAGGTTCTCTAACCACTAGGCCATCTGGTCGTCCATTAAAAACTCCGAAATAGCGAATTTTCTTGAAGTTGTTGAAGTTTTTTCCAAATTTTCAAAGTAAGACCTGTATACTTAAGTAGATCTATTTTCAATGTTTCTAATTGTTACTAAAATTATGGACAGACATTAAGTTTTATTTTAATGTATATCTTTTGCTAATGCGAAAGTAGCACTGTGTCTGTCTTATACCTCTTCAGGCTTAAACCGCGTAACTGATTTGGATAAAATTTGGTGTAGAGGTAGTTTGAGACGCTGGAAAGGAAATAGCATAAGTTTTAATCTCGGAAAATGATTCCCGGATTACAAATTTCTTTACACACAAAGTGGGCAAGTTGCAACAGCTACATAATATAAATATCAGTTGGACAATAGTGCCGAACTGACGTTTGGGTAGTAGTGAACAAAAAATTGGTAAAAAGACAAAAATAGAGAACCCTAGGGATGAGCTCGCTTTTGTACTTCTCTCTGTGTATCTGTATTTTTTATTTGTACGTCTAATAAAGAGTTCATATACATATATGCATATAATGCTAAATGGAAAAATGGTAGTGTCTAACATGTCGTCCTTATCGCGAGTCGGTAACGGTCTGGCGCGTAAATATCAGTTATGCAGTCATTAGCTTGCGCCGTTGTATGTGTTCGCGCTTGCGCAGTGCCTCCAGCGCAGTGTACACGCACCTTTCGATACCAATGGCTAAAATTGGATATCTACGAACAAAACCAACAAGAAGAATACTTCATCTTTGTCTGATACGTCTTTATTACTATTTCGCTCCCTTTCGGTCTCATGGCATAATTTATCTCATCTCGTTGGCTTTGCTTTAGACTCTTCTGCCTATACAAGATGACTAAAAATTTTTTCGGAACAGTGCAGGAAGTTCTGTGGTTAGGGCGAAGTGGACACCCTTCGCTGCTTTAGTTAGATAGTTTCAAACAAAAAAAAATCCGGGAGAGTCGTTAAAAAAACACTTCTGAACTGTTTTTTAAGGTTCCGTACCCAAAGGGTAAAAACGGGACCCAATTACTAAGACTCCGCTGTCCTTTCGTCTGTCCGTCTGTATGTCCGTCTGTCACCAGCTGTCTCATATGACTAAATAAGAAACAAACAAGCTGAGATATGTGGTGCATAGGAGAAATTCGTGTCTGTACCTCTGTCCAGTGGTGGTGTAGCGGTATAGCACGTGGCACGGAATGCCGAGGACCTGGGTTTGATTCCCAGTGCTGGTCTTATTTTTCTTTCTGTGCACCTACGTTTCAGTCTATATTTTCGTGATAGACATTCACAGTTTATATCTCTGTGCGGATACCAATAAATACTAAAAGAATAAATAAATTTTAAGGAGGCTCCCTAACAACAAACGTGATTTTTTTGCTAATGTCAATGTTGTATAGAAACGGAACCAGTCCGACTCGCACACTTTATTATTATGTCACTACTCAACCTACTCAACTACAGCAGCGCCACTGTAAAGGTAAAAGTTTCTCATTGGATTTTTTAACCCCGATTTTTTTGTTTGTGTCGGACAAACAGGGTTTTACGGTTTGAGGCATCTAATAGACGAGTCCGTAAATATTCGGGACCCTAAACTGACGCTTAGAAGCGCACCCCTAAGCGCAAGCGCACGTTTTAATATTAACATTTAACATGTTGTTGTTAAATTAATATCGCTGATAGTAATATATTAATAATTAATGGCCGCAATGCCAACGATGATTATAACAATTTAGAGCTTCTGTTTTAATTTAAAGAAATCGTTTTCAATACATTTTTTTATACGACTGGAAGGCAAACGAGCAAGTGGGTCTCTTGATGGTAAGAGGTCACCACCGCCCATTAACATCTGCAACACCAGGGGTATTGCAAACGCGTTGCCAACCCAAAGCCATAAGATGGGATACCTCACGTGCCAGTAATTTCACCGGCTGTCTTACTCTCCACGCCGAAACACAGCAATGCAAGCACTGCTGCTTCACGGCAGGATTAGCGAGCAAGATGGTGGTAGCAATCCGGGCGGACCTTGCACAAGGTCCTACCACCTGCAAAACAACTAACTAACTTTTAACAACTAGTTTATATTTGGTTTAAGTGGGTGATATGAGCTAACATTGCAAATTAAATAAAAGCTTGTAGTAAAATTGTGATTTATCGTATCAAAATAGTTGACACAAAAATTGACCACTTTAACAAAATTATCTATTTCAGCATAAATTTAAGGCCAGGTTTTACCTCTCAGTATACATATCTATATTCAGCCCTTATAGCGCCCGTTTCGGACATAGGCCTCCTTCTACTTTTCCAGTCTTGCCTATTCATTGCCACTCGCATCCAGTTTACGCCAGCTTGCTGCCAGATCTCATCTGTCCATCTTTTGGTGGTCGTCCTCTACCGCGGGTGTTAGCACGGGTCTCCACTCCAGGACTCTTCACAAACAACGAGTGTGGTCCATTCTAGCAACATATACTCGTATTATAAATGAGATCGTATCTCTGTATTACTGTGTTACTCTTCACTGTTAAATCTCAGAACCGACTTACAAAGATGAAGTTTGGCATGGAGATAGGTTGAGATCCTGCGGGAAATTATCTTACCTTGCTGAATTTCTTGGCGGATTCTTCTCAATAGAGGTTTTTCCGAACGGGTGGTAATTTATTATTGATATTTATAAGTGGGAAGCACATGTGAGTAAAAAAAGCCGTGGTGGCCTAGTGGTTTGACCTATCGCCTCTCAAGCAGAGGTTCGTGGGTTCAAACCCCAGCTCGCACCTCTGAGTTTTTCGAAATTTATGTGCGGAATTACTTTTGAAATTTACCATGACATTTACGGTGAAGGAAAACATCGTGATGAAACCTGCACTTACCTGTGAAGTAATTCAATTGTATCCTCCTAACGCCCAGAGTCCTTTATAAAGGACTTATTGTAATTTTAAATCAAACTCTATCATAAATGCCACAAAGTTTATAATATATAATATGTTCATAAATCGAAAATTTGACTTGGGCGTCACTCGGGCCCCTTAGGAGGGTATGTGTGAAGTTCCCAATCCGCACTGGACGTAAATAGGCTGGGATGATGATGATGATGATTTATAGTGCTTTGTTAAGGTGCTGACAAACCTGAGCATTCGCCGTTTTTAAATTTGTCGAACTAAACAAACAGAGCCCAGCATACCGCCGAACATTGCTACGACCATTCTAAAGGAACGTTCTAATACCATCAGCCAAATATATGTGGTCTACCACCCTAAAGCTGTTAATCGTTTGAATGTCAAAAAACAATAATGCCAATAGACGTGTCTGTCAACTTGAAAGTTCGACTTTAGCGACATAATCATTTGATAGTAACTTGTTTAGAAATTGATAGACCACTTATTTGGCTGATGGGACCACGCGCCATATAAATATGCCTAAAAGTTCATTACTTAGTACTCAGTTTTGAAGCATTTTTGAGATACCTACATTTTTTATGCGACGTCTTTACGTTACTCCCGGATTGTGTTCGAATCGCTTAACGGTATAGTGCCTTTATAGTTTTTGTGGTACTAGTCGGGCAATGAACTTTTAGGTAAAGTTAGGTATAGTACTTAAATGCTCGTCGAAAATGTCATTATTGTTTGACGGATGCTCAGCTCAGCAAAAAACTGGAAGCAAATTTTGGAAGACTTTGGCTTTGAAGAATAATAATATCGTTTACATATGCCGCAGGAGTGTTGGAAGATGGGGGAAGGCCGTGATGGAGTGGAGACCCAGAACCGGGCGGAGAAACGTTGGTAGACAGGAGATGAGGTGGACCGACGACCTGGTCAAAGTGGCGGGAAGGTGCTGGATGAGGAGAGCGCTGGACCGAGATGAGTGGCGAGCAATGCAGGATGCCTACACTCAGCATTGGGTGGCTATGGGCTGAAGAAGAGAAGAGAGAGAGAAGAGAATATCGTTTAATAGCTGTTGCCTGCGACTCTCTCCACGTTGAAGTATTAAAAACAGTTTACGTCCTATTCTTAGACCTATCAAATATACACAAAAAATTTGATAAAATTCGGTCAAGCCGTTTCGGAGGAGTTTGGTTACAAACACTGTGACACGAAAAATATATTAGAACACGAAATATATTAGAATTCTGAAAAATTCCAACCGTTACTGACTTATAATCGTGAGTTGAAATACGAAACCGTATCTTACCAACAGAATCAGAATCAGAATTAACAATAACTGTTACATAATGAACACAAGCACACATATATGACATCATAAGTGCTTGTTATAGCCTAAATTGAATAAAGAATATTTTGACTTTGACTTTGATATACATAGGTCAGATGTCAAAAGAACAGGCATGACTCGTCATTGCAAATTTCATATAATAATAATAATTCAATAATAATAATGACTTATTTCGAATAGATATTTACAGACACACAACAGTCAGACAACAGATGTCATAGACAATTAAACTAAAAGTGTCGCTAATTGCCCTAATGCTCGATTACCGACCCGTTCCGATGCAACGGATACGCGATAAGTCACGATTAGAATAGGAATATTTCAATGTCAGAGGTGAAAAATAACAACAGGCGGGCTACGACGAAATTCGAAAATCGAAGTTCGTATCGTATCCCTCCCACTCTCGTATTTAATGATATTAATGTCAGCGGGACGGCAAGATACGAAGTTCGAATTTTGCACTTCGTATTAATAGGGTTCACCGGACAATGGACTTTTTTTTGCCGGACTTGCGGTGTTGTATGGCGTTTACCTTTACTTGCCCGAATTTCACTTGCCATACCAACGTTTGCCATAAAATATATAGAACCGTGCTGTTTTCAGGACTTTTTAAATGTCATCATATATAATGCAGTAGGTTAGGTTAGGTTAGTTTAATATCAACTCTGAAGAAATTACTATTTCAGAAATAAATTACTTTATGGCAAATGAAAATTCTAGAAAACGATACATTCGGGCAAACGATAGAGAACCGTTGTATGGCTTACAGTGGATGTGTGTACATGCACCGGACAATTGTCCGGCGACGAAGCCATACAACACCGCAAAAAACGGCCCGTTGTCCGGTGAAAACACCGGACGTCTACAAGCGGCCTTATTGAGCGAGCTAACCTACTATAGGTAGTGCCACCAGAGTGGAGGTCACGCACACAACAAGAAGTCATTTGATGACAGCGGAATTTTAAAACTAGTGTTCTTTTTTCGTACCGATAACAACAGTGAATTTCAAGATAGACCAGAAAGTTTATCTAAATCATTTTGTTAAGTTATCTATAAAAAATATTATCAAATTCAAAACGAAATAGAAAATAAAATATTTTGATCTATTTTATTTAAATATTTATTCAAGACGTCCTAAGAACAGATTTCGTTATCTCTCACAGTTTCTGACTTCTCCATACTGACTGAGTAGTTACTTCAGATAAATGATCCCTGTTGATAGACTTTACTAACGACGACATTTTGCAAAATATTTAATTTGTGCGCATTTCTGTCTCATGTTTACACAAGATGTTTGATGTTTGTTTCTCAATGAAAAAAGAAAAAGAAGATTTTATAGCAAAATTAGGTCCTTAAGGTACACACTTATAGGACCAACTAAGTATAATTACAAATACGACATGCGATTACCTACTTAACAGAATTTCGATCACGTTCTATTATCGGTTCTGTGTGAAGTTAAAAAAAAATTGAATGCCATTTTTATTAAATCTAAAATCGACACCATGGTTCTTAAGAACAGATTTCGCTATCTCCTATAAGTAGTTTTCTTCTCCATACTACACCCATTTGGATTGATGGGATGATGATGATGATGATGGGATAGGAAAGCTCAAACAAATTATTCTAACCGAAAAACTAACTTTGTCCGGTCCCCCTTGTAAGTATGTCTTATCTACCCACGCACATCCCAAACCATTTGAATAAAAACACAATTAATTCCTCGTATGTTGTGACCGTTCTTACATTAATTCAATTTGGTTGATAAGTTAAGTATTAGCGGTTGAACGGGCAACACTTAAATTAAAATAATAAAATTAAGCCCTTATAATTTTATGTCCAGCCATGTCCAGCCGTGGACTGCTAAAGGCTGATGATGATTCGCCGAAAATATTTTTCTCAAATGATTTATACCTTATAGCAATATTATTAATAACTAATTAACACAAACATCTCAGCCTGGAAATCAAAATCATCATCAATGTTTTTAAAAACTTTAAATTAAAATATACAAAGTCAATATTCAAACAGCCTTTACAAATATCTTTTCAACAAATCCGCTTTTTTGTTCTTTAACTAATTTCAAATATCTTTTCTTACTCTAGTCAATCTATAATCGAACTTAAAGCGACGGTCAAAAGGTTTGTTATAGTTTAATATTCTCAGCTTTCAAAGTTTAATAGTCTCAATGCTTTGCAACACGAGACGTTAGTATTTACCTATTCATTTTCAAAAAAAGGAACTTAACGCCCAAATCGACGCTTTAATACTGGACAAAGAGAAAAATAAACGGCTTTATATAATTCAACAAACTTATTTTTGCTGCTCAAATTCATGAAACCAACCTAAATTTACTTAAGACTCAATTTTGTTAGCTGTATGTGAAATTTGGCACCCAGCAGGGCGAAAAAAATAAAAAACAGCTCCCTTATTTTTTCAAATTGTAATTCGTAGTTTCAAATTGCGAATGCGGCGTTCTTATTTCAAAACATCAGTGAGGTGTCATTGGACACTCCCTCTGGGGTATAGAGAACGAAAGTACGTGCAATGATTTAATTTACAAACCAACACCTGATAAACTATAAAATATCATATTATATTTAAAAAAATGTTTTTTTTTTATTTTTTGTTTCTTTTATTATTTGTATTAGTGATGGAGCACAAAAATTTAGTACAAACTTGATGCAAGATTTTAAATAAGTATTTGTGTTTTTCCGGCATAGTAAATTGCGTTTTATTACAAACTTTTATTTATTTCAGAAAAATGTGTAGCAAAACACAAATTAATGTTGTACCTACATACCTGATTTCATAATATTGCAAAACAGCCTTATTCGATCAACTTGTAATTTCGTGGCTCCATACAAGAACGCCATCATTTTGAAATTGAAATCGAATGTTTTTAAATGTCGTCTAAATGGTGTTCCAATTGTCGTCACTTTAACACCTTGGAGTCAAATTACACGTCACACTATGCCGACCTGGTAATCTTTAAGACATAAGTTTTAAGGTTAAATGTGCTGTGTCAAAGTGTTTATCTTATTTTGGTGTCGCCTCTTTGTATTCTTAATCTGTAGTTTTTCTTTTAAAAGATAAAATCGCATCAGGCAGGTAGAGATTAAGGGTGATCTGAAATCGGTATCTTATTGTGCAAGTTATAGAATGACGCAGATTTTACTAAGAACTTTTTTATAACCATTGAATATTGAATGAGTTACCGCACTAGGACACCAAGAAGAGATTGCCGACTAAGTTTTGGGCCAATTGTTCACAACTCATAGTAGGTAACTAAGTACTTATCCCACCTCCCTTTTATATCATGCAAGTTAATCATTATTCATCACTCTCCTAAGGTAGAATAAAGTCATAAAGCTACTTTTTTAGGGTTCCGGAGCCAAAATGGCAAAAACGGAACCCTTATAGTTTCGCCATGTCTGTCGGTCTGTCTGTCTGTCCGTCTGCGACTTTTCTCAGGGACTATCAATGCTAGAAAGCTGTAATTTTGCACTGATATTATTTACATATAAACCTATAGTGTGGGGTATCGGTACCTCCCATAGACGTAAAGTGGGGGTGATTTTTTTTTCTTATCCAACCCTATAGTGTGGGGTATCGTTGGATAGGTATTGTAAAACCATTAGGGGTTTACTAAGACGATTTTTCAATTTAGTGATGTGTTTGCGAAATATTCAACTTTAAAGTGCTTATTTTAATTAAAATCGGGCGTTCCCCCCCCCCCTCTAAAATCTAAACCGGTGGGTGGAAAAATTTGAAAAAAATCAGGATGGTAGTAAGTATATCAAACTTTCAAGGAAAACTAAAACGGTTAAGTTTGCTTGAGAATTATTAGTAGTTTAAGAGTAAATAGCAGCCTAAGGTATAAAATATACCTAAACTATGGAAAATTCCGTATAAAATAGGAAATCCTTAAAAAAATATTACTTAATTTTTTCGTAATGGCTACGGAACCCTATTTCGGGCGTGTCCGACACGCTCCTTGCCAGTTTTTTATTATTGTTAGTATGGAGTAACAGAGCTCTGACCAAGTAACTCCACTTTCCACTATTCCACTTTCCATTAATATTATAAATGCGAAAGTTTGTAAGTCTGTTTGTTTGTTACTTCATCACGTCTGAACCACTGAACCGATTAGGATGAAACTCGGTATACAGATAGTTTGAGTCCCGGTGAAAGACAATGGTTATTTTTAATAGCCTATGACTATTTTTATTGATGTGCATGGGTTGGTTACATCTAGAACGTTACAATGACAATCAGGGGTCGGACATAAAGTGCCGATGACTTCAAACCACTTATAGGATGATTTCAAATAGTATTTTTGATTTTCATAAACAATTATCACTTATTATTTATCAACCTCTTTATTAAACGATATGAAATTTAGATTGATTTTTTGAATCTTTTTGTATTTTTATTTCCATCCAAATTTTTTACTTTACGTCATCCGTAAGTTTAAATTGAAATACAAACTTGAAAGATTAGATGCATACAGGATTTCCGAGATTTATTAAGAACCATTCACTTGGAATCGAAACTTTGTTACTCGTAATCGTATCCCGCGTGGTTATACCGCTACAACCACTGATGGTCAACGGACCGACACGAATTTTTACTATTCCATTCATATTTAGCTTCTTTGTTTTCTTAACTTAGTTACTAAGCAGTGGAAGCTAGCGGAATCTATGCCGTAGCCTCATCTGAAATTTTATTTTTAATCCATTGAATTAAACGATTTTTTTGTTACTTCATTAATGCTACTTTGTTACTACATGTCACACGGAAGTTTAAATAAAAACATCATCTTGTGTGCAAGATTACGTCATTTTTACGTCATCCGCACTTTTTGTCCGACCCCTGATGACAATGAATAGTTTTTATTTTGTCATTGGATAGTTTTTATCCCGGAAAATTGCTTGATTTCCGCGGGAAACGAATTCTACGCGAACGGAGTCGCGGGTAAGCTAGTTAGATATATTTTAGAGATGGATAAGTACCTAAATAATTTCAACGGGTCTCCCCAAAGCAAAAGCCTCACGCAAGTGTCGTGCCAAAAACAAATAAATTAATTTAACTGTATCATTTCGGTAGTTATCTGAGCATAATTATAATTACATTTTAAACCGACCCCCGAATTTAAAATGTCGTTCGATATTATCGCGTTAGAATTAGCGATGGTTTCGAGATAGCCGTAATAACGGACTTTTGGCTTTCGAGTTGGTTTTTGATGTTACATGTTAGTTTTAGATGGTAGTCGGTACCGGGTGGGGCCTGTAACAGACGGCCGACTCCAAAATTGGAAAAGCGAAGTTCGTATCGTATCGTCCCTCTCACTCTCATATTAAAAAGTATAAGCGCCAGAGGGACGGAACGACACGAGCGTCGATTTTCGAATTTCGTAGTAGCTCAGCAGAAGCGAATAATTAAAACATAGATCGTTCTTCAAACATAAACTACCGTAGTTGAGCGATTAGAAAAATAATGAGATTCCGCGTGAAAATGAACACACGCGTCCGTGGCTGACTGTGCAAAGAAACTCAAGCCACTAAGAATCCGACATATTTAGCGACCGACGGCCAAGTAGTACGCCTGACTACGAGGTTCGGGTTTCGACTCCCGGCGGGGCAGATATTTGTATGAATATCACGAAAAAATGTTAGTTTCTCGGTTTAGATGTTAGAAAAAATAACCCTATGCTATATCCATAGTAAAGCTTTGCTTAGTTGGGACTAGATCAATAGGGCATCGTTTTTCTCACTAGATGGTGCATTGTGCGTGTGGTTTTAAAGTCTGTTATACGGGGAATGAAAACAAAGGTTTAGAATTAAAATCATATTTAATACACCTTAAAACCGTACCATAAAATATCGAGCATGCCACAGTGTTTGCATAGTCCCGTTTTGTTCGGAAAAAGGGAGACAAAGGTTTCCGAAATACAAAATGTCTCAAAACGCCCCGTAACGCATAATTGCCATAATTAATTTCAGGTAATCCAAAATATTCACTAAATTATTCTAATATAAATAAACCGCTAGCTTTGGCTATGAGATTTGACATTTGGAGACCTCACGCCACACTAGCGCCTCTAGTGGCGAATTCTACGCGATAGCCCTCCATTGGTGTAAAGTGTCCCATGATATTTATTTATTATTTTTGTTAAAAAAACTACTTGAAATCATCAAAGTACAAGATAATATCAACAGTCTCCATCTCCCTTTAAAAGCCACGTGCCACAATTAATAGGACAACATTTAATACTTATCTCCCCTAATTACTAAAAAACAATTAATTTTCGTTACTCTGTTTAATTGTGTCCCGGTTTAGCCTCCGGCGCGCTTGGACAGACGGACGAGTAATTAGACAATAAATTAACTTGCTTATGAGCGATGTGCGAGTGAGATGGCGCATTCGACGAGTTATAGTGCGCGTTTAAGGGCTGTTTCACCATGCATTGATTATTTTTATTTGACAGATAAATGTGGTGCCGTCTCTGTTTGTTTTGTTCGAATAGACGGAGGCGGCATCACATTTATCCGTCAGAGAAATTTTATCAATGGATGGTGAAACAGAGGGTAAGTACCTATAGTGTCAACAAGCGTAACTTTTTGAGTAGCAAGTCGCGTTATTCATGCTGGATTCGGCTTTTCACAAATTAATGAGTGTGAAATTCCCACAGTTTGTGTTTTCGATATGGTTTCACGGGATACCCGTATAAGTAACGAATTTGGAGTTGAAATAAAAAATACAAAAAGACTCCAAAAAACCAATCATAATTTGATTGCTTAGTAGCGACATCTCTTGTCTGGGTGAGCGGTTGGTTCCGAAAGATTGTGACGTCTCTCGATGAGAGCGGAACATAGATGTCGCTAGTGCTGCTGCATAAGTAGCGTAGTAGAAATAAGCAACCTGAGATATGTATGCATAGGAAAAATTCGTGTCTAGATTCCTGTCCAGCGGTGGTGTAGGGGTTATAGCACGCAGCACGGATTGCTGAGGACCTGGGTTCGATTCCCAGCGCTGGTCTCTTTCTGGTTTTTCTGTGCATCCATGTCTCAGTTTGTGTTTTTGAAATTCTCAATTTGCACTGTGCGGCGGTTTGTGCCCAGCAGTGGGACGTATAGGCTACGATGATAATTATTACAGAATGCGGACCGTGATTACCTTTAATGAGCTCTCAATATTTCGACACAGATTTATTTTTCAACAACACCACCTTGCAGTAATAAGACTAAAACGCCGCCAGACGGCGCTGCCCGACGCAAGCGCAACGGCGGCGTCCCGCGTAGGGCCGTGTTGCACGATACTGACCGTTTAAAATGGTCTCGCCGGAAGACCCCGAGGAGTCCGCATTTATGCTGAGGCGGGACCATTTCGGGCACACATGAATACATTACTTTGTACTCTGGACTGGCTATATCTGCCGCATGCACCCGGAGAGATGGGCACAGGTTACTACCCAGTGGGCGCCCCTAGATGGTCAACGGAGGCGCGGCAGTAACTTAGCTGCCGACAGGGGAAGTTGGGAATCCGAGGTAGAGGCCTTTGGCAAAAAAAGAAACCCTTTTGTATTATTAACTTTCACAGCTTCATTCTTAGCGATTTATAGTTAACATAGTGTAGTAGCATTATGTTTTATACTTGTGTTTCATTTGTGTCGCGAATAAACTTTTTTTTTCATTCAAAACTAACAATATAAACTAAATTAAGTGGTGAAAAGAAAGGACACCAAAAAGGGCATACAGTCAACATGTATTGCTACACTTTATATGTAGACAACCTATAACAAATGTATCTAGGTTTACATTTAAGTATTTAATAAATCGCTCTCTGTCTTGTAATGTGTATTGCAATAATTATTGTTTGTGTCTTGTGTTGTGAATTAAATGTATTTTGTTTCTTTTTTTGTTGCACATCAATTTCTTAAATCGCTCACCTCATTCGGTCGTAGTGAGTGTAGCAGAGGGCGGCGCGCGTTAATGTTTATTTTATGTAAAACGCGGGTTAGTGGTAATTGGGCGAGGCGCTGCGCCAGCGCACGCCTAAACTGACCCTTGTCATAGCGCAACGTAGAAGGATAAAAGTCAAAGTAAAAATATATTTATTAAAAATCACTTAATACTTAATATTATAAATGTGAAAGTTCGAAAGTCTGTTTGTTTGTCTGTTACCTTATCACGTCTAAACTAATAAACTGATTTGGACGAAATTCGATATATAGATAGTTCGAGTCCCGGGGAAGGACATGGGATAGTTTTTATACCCGAAAATTGCATAGTTCCTGCGGGATAGTTGTCGGAACAGGTGAAGCATTCTTTAAAAAAAATCACGTCATCATCAGCCGGAAGAGGTCCTGCTGACCAAAAGTATCCCCCTTAGAGGATCCCCCTTAGTGGGAGGCCTGCCAACGCTTCGTCTTACGGTTTGTGGTCGTAGGTGGTCGCATGCCACTCGAGGACTTGTCTCTACCAAAGAGTTATCGGTAAAAAATGTACTTATAAGTTTTTAATTCGCATTTTAGACGACTGACTTGTTTCAGGGATTTTATCAAATAACTAAGTAAGCAAATTGCTCGTTTGCCTCTCTCATAATAAAACTAAATTAAAAAAATATTTGGTGGAATGAAAAAACGAGTTGCCTTTTTTGGCTGATTTCGTCATATCACTAAGCAAATTCAGGGATTTTTTCCAGGCAAATGATAATGGATTCAAAAGTAGGGATCATTTCATTCACTATTTTTCACGTATTTGTTACCTAGGTAACAAAGCTAGGCTTATTCCAGGCTTATGGCGACAGAATTCTATATCTATCAATTAAATGTATCATTAACTCCTTTGTTCAGCTAAAACGGCATTCTGAAATTAACATCATTTTTTAAAGTAAATACCAATCCAAAAACATTTCCTTGTTTCTTAAATAGACTGACATAAAGTAAAATTTTCGATGGCTGTTATTTTTCGAACTGAAAAAAGAATGTGTCGTATCTTCAACACTAACAAATCTAATTTGTAACATCGCGAAATATTCTACAGTCCTTATTGTGGAACACACAAACGCGTTATTTGTTTGAATTCCACATAACCAACAGCACAAATTTGGGCATCACGCGAGTCAAATCGATTATCGCTTTCGAACGCATCTGCTCGAAATTTGAATAATTACAAGTTTTAAAACAAACATGGCTGACATGGAACTGGCCATTAGCCAGTGTTACCTGTTACGAAAACTGACGTAAATTACATTTTAACAATTTATTAATTGCCGTTTTTTAGGGTTGCGTAACTCAAAAGGAAAAAGAAACCCTTATAGGATTTACAGGAATACGAAAATTCGCCAAGCAAATAAATAGAGTCACCGACATGTTCGAAAAATAATGTGTTAAGTTGAAGTGACAATGGACGGGCCACATCGCTCGAAGATCACTGTTGGGGGAGAAAAGTCCTCGAGTACCTACCTGAACCAGAAGGAACCGTAAGATGCAGCGTTGACAGGCCTCTCAAATCAAAGCCTGTTTCTTAAGATCACGTAATGATAATTTGTTGAAATCAGATTTTTGTAATAAGGGATTTCTAAATTCGAATTATCAAAAGATACAAGATAGTAAATAAGTTAGTACCTACAAAACCAAATAAAAAAACTAAAACTAACTTTCTAAGCCTAAACCTATATAAATATACAAATTTCACCCAGATTGCCACAATTAAGCATTTTTTTTATATTTTTGGCTACGTTTTACATTTATATAGAACACTCAGTGCGCGAGTGTGACTCGCACTTGGCCAGTTTTATGCTTACGCATGCCTGAAATTGCTGTGAAATTAAGCGCGTGTGGTGAATTGAGAGGTTAGTTATTAGGTAAAAAAGAAGAATAATATTTATTTTAAGGGACTCTTAGTTTAATAGAAATATTTTTGAAATGTACACTTAACTAAGTTAAGTAATTGTTAAAATTACCTCGACGTTTTGACCATATTGCAGGTGCTGTGGTGTAGCTCTGACTCTATTGTGTAACAAACTAGAATTAGACTCCACCACTTCTGTCTGTCACACAGTGTAGAATATCGGGTGTGGCCTGTAATACGAGCAAATAATTAAAACACGATTTTTATAAGGGTAGAAAGTGCCCGCACGGTAGACAATACGGCCAGAGGACTTCTTGTCCAACATACTCGGAATCATAATCATTATCACCACTTCTTTCTATTACACGGCATAAGACGAGGGTAGAAAGAGATGTTGAATGTCAGCGCGTTAGACTATACGGCCTCAGGAGTGAATCATGAGTGATTTTTATATTTTTTTGACGCACTAGGTATCTTGTAATTAAGTCCCGGCAACGATAGCGTCACATTCTTTACTAATTTCAAGAATGCATTCAAAATAATCTTATCAACAGATCGTCAAACAAACAATCGAAACAAACC
Organism: Choristoneura fumiferana; assembly: GCF_025370935.1. Classification (NCBI taxonomy): domain Eukaryota; kingdom Metazoa; phylum Arthropoda; class Insecta; order Lepidoptera; family Tortricidae; genus Choristoneura; species Choristoneura fumiferana. The sequence goes on along the minus strand of NC_133496.1, from coordinate 3,493,300 downwards.
GCCATCGTCTATTTTCAATTTCGGTAATTAAGTGACAGCTGATAACCGAAGAGCGCCGAAAATTGCCGAAAATCCCCGAGCGCAATCCGAGCGTGGCGGGCACGCGCCGATGGCGCGATAAGCATTACAATTTTAATTAAATTAAGATTCCTTATGCTTGCGATGAGGTGACGTAGTGGTGGCAAAATATCGACAAACTTTATCGACCGGTAGAATCGTCAGCACCAATATCTGACACAACAGATATGCACAGAGTAGGTATCTGATACGACTCTATTTCTAGAGATATTTTTGCACGCTCCGCTGTGGCAGATATTAATACAGGTTGCTATAAGTTAGATAAAATGGCTGCGTTTCACGTCATCCAGTTAGTATGATAAGGTTTTGTAGTGTACTTGATTTGTTCAAAGTTCTTCAGATTATTCTCACAGATTTCCATCTCTACAAATTTTCCAACTGAACGAACAGATTCTCTGCTCAACACCTTCCCAAATCAACGGATTCCTTTCATTTTGTAAATTTTAGTTTAGTAAATTAATTTTGTTGTTTGTAAATTTGGGAATATGTAGACATGGAAATCTGTCAAATTGGGAAATAGTGCAGGCACGAACATTATAATGTTGGTACTCGCGGCTTCGTCTGCAAAGAATTCGTTCATAGCTATCCCGCGGGAACTACGCAATTTTGAATATTCTGCGATAAAAACTATCCTTTGTCCTTTCTAGGGTCACAACTATCTCCATACTAAATCAGATTCAGATTTAAATGTGAAAAAGTAACAGATAGACAGGCAGAATTACTTTTTCATTTATAATATCAATAAGTTTTTTTTTATTAATACAATGCGTGCTTGAAAAATACTATCGACTACTAATATCAATGGCCAAGTGGTTAGAAAACCTGACTACGAAGGTTGAGGTCCCGGGTTCAATTCTTGGTCGGGGCAGATATTTGTATGAATAGTACGAATGTTTGTTCTCGGCTCTTGGATGTTTAATATACTTATATTAAGGTATGTGTTTATCTATATACGTATGTTTATATGTTGCCTAGTATCCATAGTACAAGCTTTGCTTAGTTTAGGACTAGGTCAATTGGGTTTTTTTTTTATTCGACTGGATGGCAAACGAGCATGTGGGTCTCCTAATGGTAAGAGATCACCACCGCCCATAAACATCTGCAACACCAGGGGTCTAAGATGGGATACCTCAAGTGCCAGTAATTTCACCGGCTGTCTTACTCTCCACGCTGAAACATAACAGTGCAAGCACTGCTGCTTCAATCAATTCAATCAATGAATCAATCAAGTCAAGTCAATTGGTGTCAAGTGTCCCATGATATTTATTTATTATTTATTTGCTCCAAATTTTCGGCAGACTATCGATATTTTAACGACAGTGGCGTCAAGTTACATCACTATACAAAACACGTCATTAATCCAAACCCAGTCAAATTCAGACCTTATCCTATGCAACACATAACAGACTTTACCTTGTATTACAACTAGGTTTAGATGATATAATTAAAAAGTTTAAAAACTCACTTCACTTTCAATTCTAACTGCTTGACTTTAAGGTCCACTTTATATAATTTGAAATAGCGTATGATACCGCGACCGGTAATTAAAGGTCGATAAAGCAATTTAATCTCTATCACTGGGTAATAAAAGCGAAATTTCTTTATGGTTATGGTTCGTTCGTGCGAAGACCTCGTTTGCGCTAAAAGGTCCGTTTTGTAGTTTTATGAGCAGTAATAATCGAAGTAATAATCGAATTAATATTGGATCGCTTAATTAAATAGATATGTTTATGAAACTGCCTTTTATTGTATTAATAGAGTATTGATAACGTTATTGGCGGTTGGAGGGCTTGTCTGAAATGGCATAAGACATTATGTCATAGAACCCCGAAAAAAACTCGGTCGCCCACGCACGAGCTTTATTCGGAGTTTTTTTTTATTCAAAAAGAGAGTAAAGACATGAAACTACCGTGAGACTCACTCATATTAAATATAATGACCCGGATAACTCACGCCCTAAATCGAGTTTAGCTCGACATGTTTCGGGCTAATCCGTAGCCCTTCGTCTCCGGAGCAACGCGACTCAGCGGCTGCTGCCACACGCGCACAAACACAACAAACACACGCGCGCGTGCGCGTGTTGCAGCAGCCGCTGAGTCGCGTTGCTCCGAAGACGAAGGGCTACGGATTAGCCCGAAACATGTCGAGCTAAACTCGATTTAAGACTTGAGTTATCCGGGTCATTATATTTAATGAGAGTAAAGACGTTAGATTAATAAGAGGCCTTATGCCGTAGTTCCCACGCGGGCCCAGTACAGATTGGGTATTTCACAAACAACATTGAATTCATTTGCAGTTGTAAGCATTTTTTCTCAAACATATTTCATATGTAGGTATACATGTAATTTGAAATCCCCGTGCTTAAGGCCCATGAACCCACGACCCTCTGCTTGAGATACCATAGATCCAACTACTAAGCCACCACGAGGTCTAGCGTCTAATAGCTTATGTCATTGCCATCTACTGCCATTTTATTGTAAAATTTTAGTTTTATTTTAGTTCTTGAGGTATACGTTGAATAACGTGCTCTAGTAAAAACATTTAATTCCCAAAAAAAATATTAATGTGAAACAGCCTCAATAAAGTGTTAATATGACCGCGTCATTATAAAAACAGTGTTGCGTGGTGTTGCCCTCCGGAAGCGCCGGATGCGGCCGCTTAGTGTTACCAGCGTTCACCACATTACCCCGGAATGGGGTAATGTTCCGGGGTTGGACTGTGGGGCAGATATGATCGGACTCGGCTAAACGGCGCCACGCGACGAGATTTACATCGTTTTTCGGTTAACTGCTGATTTAATTTAGTGATATTTGTATTAGTCATGTGACGGTTTTAACAGCTTCAGTAATACCGCGTTAAATACTCGTAGGCTTGCCGATAGCAGACCGATGACTTCATCATCATCATCATCCCAGCCTATTTACGTCCCACTGCTGGGCACAGGCCTCCTCTCAGAATGAGAGGGCTTGGGCCGCTGTTCCCACGCGGGCCCAGTGCGGATTGAGGTGTGTGCAGGTTTCCTCACGCACGATGTTTTCCTTCGCACCGTAAAGCGGGAAATTCTGCTAATATTATTGATGAAAAAGTAATTTACTGAATCAGGTGTTACTTTGCGGAGGTACATCAATGAACTAAAAACAATTACTTTGCTCACCCGCGACCTTAAGATAGCTACGTCTATGCAACAAATTTATGTTCATTCAACAATGTAAGAACACATACAAATCACATAAACCCAACTAACACCACCACACTACATGCTTCGAACTCAACCAGAGTTCATCCTCAGAGCAACAACCATTTATCATGCTAAAATGTAAACTGATGTTAGATGTTTTTAGTTCAGTGATATGAACCTCCGCAAAGTAATGTCTGAGCCTGATTCAATAAATTATACTACTCTGTTGCTACTCACATGCAAAATAGTTGCGTGTGTACGACTTCTATAACAACCCAGCAATTATGACGCGCAATTGGCGTTTTTACTTTGCATGAACGGAGACGCTCCCCGCAGTGGCAGCATACGTAATGAACAGATATTTGCGGCTGTGTTTTTATTAGTGCCAGTAAGGACACAAACGTCTTGAAAGCGTTCGTGTTGACGTTTCGATAACTGCAAATTGGTAGCGCCTCTAGCTGAGCGTAAGGGCAACAAACTGTTCTATAATGTGTTAAACTTTCGTGATTTTCGCTCGTAGTCAAAATACCACGCACAGGACTTATCACGCTAACACACACGAGTAATATTTACCTCGACGTTTCGGCAACATTACAGTGGCCGTGGTCACGAGTAGAGTAGAGTAGATTGGTTTTTTGGAGTCTTTTCGTATTTTTTATTTCAACTCCAAATTTGTTACTTTTACGGGTATCCCGTGAAACCATACGAAAATACAAATGAGACATGGATTTACAGTTAAACCAAAATGCAGGCATATTTTGTAGCATTTAAAATATGTATAGTTACCTGCATAAATAAATAAATAAATAAATAATAAATATCACGGGACAATTCACACCAATTGACCTAGTCCCAAAGTAAGCTTAGCAAAGCTAGTGTTAGGTACTAAGCAACGGATAAATGTAATTATATAGATAGATACATACTTAAATACATAGTAAACACCCAGACCCGAGAACAAACATTCGTATTTTTCATACAATATCTGCCCCGACACGGGATTCGAACCCGGGACCTCAAGCTTCGTAGTCATTCTCTAACCACTAGGCCATCTGGTCGTCAATGACATGAATACCATGACATGAATACTTGTACTATTTATTATTATTATTACTATTATAAAGAAGTAAAGTTTGTGAGGTTGTAGGGGGTAATCTCTGTATCTACTGATCCGATTAAGACGAAATTCGGTATACAGATAGTTTTAATCCCGGGGAAGGACATAGCATAGTTTTTATCCGTTTTTCATTTCCGCAGGATAAACGAATCGCGGGCGGGCTACAGCTAGTATCGTATAAACGCTTATCAGGGCCCTGGACACTAGATGATAGTACATCAGCCAAATAAGTGGTCTATCAATTTTTAAACAAGTATCTATCAAATGAATATGTCGCTAAAGTCGAACTTTCAAGTTGACAGACACTATTGGCATGTTTTGTGACATGCAAACGATTATGAACTTTAGGGTGGTAGATCACATATTATTATTTGGCCGATGGTACGTAGTGCTTTCAAAGTAATTAATGCGTTGGAGACGTCTGATGTGATAAAAATGTTCACTGGCAAATCTGTACAAGGTTAGCTGTGCCATGATAGTAGGTTAACCAATAATTATAAATAATAAACCATGTACACCAGCATATTCCTTTTATTTCCCTCATTAGCGTAATATTACAATATGACGAAGATCTCAACTACTATCAATAAATAACATTAAAATTTAGAATTAAGCATCTTTTAATTATTAGGCTAGCAACATTACGGAACGTACGTCCAAGCGATATGGCAACACAGTATATTACAAATGATCTAAGTATTAAGACGTTGTCACTCTGGATGCGTACTGCGTCCCACAGTTTGGTTGACTCCGATATAATATAATGAAAATATATAAGGTGACTATTAGGTAGGTATACGATTCAGAACGCACCTAGGATGGCAAGTTCTTTAGTAAGCCACAAAAAATGACGCGCTCTGCAGGGCTACTACGAAACTCGAAACTCGAAGTTCGTGTCGTGCGGTCCCTCTCGCTCTCGTATTAAATAGTATAAGTGTCAGAGGGACCGCACGACACGAACTTCGAGTTTCGTAGTAGCCCTGCTGGATAGAGACAGATAATAACGTTAACATAATCGAACAGAATATTAATATTTACATCTGTGAAGTAGATCCATATGAACTCGTCTAACTGTTGAAAGTCTTAAAGTGTTCTGTGTTAGAATGTATTTTTTGTCATAACTGTTTCTGTGAATCCAATCATTGTACAGAATTAATGTAAAACAAACTTAACGTAACCTATAGAGTTCCACAGGCTGACCATTTCATAAAATTGCGTTTTTGGCGGGGAAAAGTCATGACAAACATTACATTTGACTTTTAGAAATTACGACTAGATATGAATCCCTGTGGAGTCTTTACAGTGCTGCATCTGCCAATTAGGATGCGTTTATCGTTGCTGAACCACCATCCGTGATTCAACTAAGACTAAGTGGATTCTTTATTCACAACATGATGTACTTAGTTTTTTTTTATTTACTGGTACTCTATGGCGTGTATTGAGTGGACAGCAGGGTAGGCAACGTTGAACTGAAGTAAACTGGAGTGCTGCTGAAGCGCCACCTACCAGCTGCTTACCCTGGAGTTGACCCAATGTACGCCAATGGTCGTAAATATAACCGATATCTTTACACTTTTACTACCTTGTCACTGTATAACTTCAGTCAATTTTATACAAAAGTTCAAACTAGAGTGGGTAAATCCGGATCTGAAGATTCAAAAGAGTCAGATCTCAAGCGGATCCGAATCCCTTAATGACTGACTCCGGAGTTACTAACTCCGACTGGATCGAGCGGCTTGCCTCGCCGTGATCGCCGTCACGCTCACTCACACTGACTCGCTCCGTCCGCCTGCTTACCCTCGGCAGTTACGACCAAAGTTCGTAATGCTACGCCAATTCGATTTTGTTTCGTAAATCTTGGACTATCTTACCGATATCTTGGACTACACGGTTCTTACTACTTCTTGTCACAGTCAATTTTCAATAAGCATTCGTAATTCTAAACACTTCAAAGGTTCAAACAGAAAGGTTACAGCGACAAGATAGTTGAATTTAATGTAAACATAACGGACCTCGACCCAGTTGTGAAATAGACTGTTTCCTTATTCTTATTTTATCGGCGTACAGAAAAGGCCAGTAATCTATTAGAATGAGATGGTAATATAAATAATGTAGATATTTACATTTTATTCGTTCGTTACATTGTTGTACGTTCAATTGACTTTACCCATGATTCGCCAAATTTTAGAGTTTATTAGTTAAACTGTTCAAAAGGAATTATTGCACAATTTAAGAAAACTTTTCTTGTCAAAAAGAGCGTCAATACGAACGTCATCGTTGCACGACTGTCGCTTTCGTTTCATCTAGCAATTTCCCTATTTCGTCCTAGTAGGTTTGGTTTAAATCAAATGGATGCAACTATCTCCTTTTCCACATTATCCGATTTAATATCGTTGTCGGACTCGGATTCGATATCGGGGCTTAAAATGCACCAATTTGAGATAACCTGATCCTATGACAAATCGGGTCCGATATATTACGCACATGTTACTGATGCCGATATCGTAGCGATAAAATCGCCGGGCGTCTGCCATGTCTTTACGTAATCTTTATTTTTGTTAATTCACTGTAGTAATTTATACTTATTATACATATACATTCATCATTTCATTTGTATTGTATTGCATCCGGCTTTCGACACTGACATCGAATAATGTGAAAATGTTCTTATAATGTCTTTGTATTTTGTATGAGGAAAAAAGGGAGGGTTGTATTAATTGCGTGTATTACAATGTAAATAATATATTGGCCTCATTTCTTACGCAATACATGCAAAGGCTAATGTGAACATTTTTTTACGGTGATGTCGTAAGGCTTGTGACGCATTAAAGTTAATTGACGTCCATTAGGTCTATAGCTTCTTAAAAATGTAAGTGTCAATAATTATTACAAAATGTCTTCATTTGTTATTTGAAATATCGGAGTTACTTAGGGTACGTTCTGAATTGGGCTGGAACGGAGCAGAGATATATAGAATCAATCAATCGCATTAATGATTATGCATGTGTCTCATTATGATAATATCATTATTGAAACCGTGTTGACAAATCGGTTTGACTAATGGCCTCTTAGGCAGTCCTAGGTTCAACCCCTGGCTTGCACCTGAGTTTTTCGGATGTACAAAATCATACTTGAAATTAACAACGAGGGTTAAAGTAAAGCATCACATCAGGAGGAAACCGGATACTCCTGAGAGAGTGAAGTTCCAAAATCCACATTGGAACCGCGGGGGAACTAGATCTCAAACCCCATTCAGTGCCCAGCCGTCGGAGGTATATAGAAGGAAATGATGAACGGGATGACGAGTCTATACATCTCCGCTCCACTCTCTCCGCTCTTCTTCCAAGAAACTTCCTACGTAGGCAAGAATAATACAATTTGGAAACAATACAAAATCTATTTCACTATTTTTAAATTTATAACAGAAGTTTAATTATCTTCTTATTCATAAAAGTTACTGATATGTTATTTTAAAAATGATTGTTTTGTCGGTGTCTGCCAAATCCATAGGTCCATGTAACGAATAAAGACAAAAAAATAACATATGAGAAAGGGTAGAGATAACATGAGCATAGCTTCTATAAATAAGGAGCTTATTCCGATTTTAAAAACATCTCAAGTTTAGAATTACATCTCACCAATAGTTTTATTGTTATTTTGGGTTCCGTACCATAGAAAGAAAACCCCTGCTCTATTGGAGACCCTTCAATTCGTTGTCTTTCTATATCAATGAACTAAATATAATATATATTGATATGGACCTCCGCAAAGTAACGCCTGATTCAATAAATTGTCTTTCTATATGTCTGTACGTTTTCTCTCGGGTATCAAATCTAATATAAATATGAAACGCATAGAACAATGGTCTCTTATAACCTTTGAAAGATTATTTTCAAACTAAAACCATGATAAAACAAAAGCCATCATCGCGAACCTTGATTGTTGAGCTTCTTACCACTATTCATAATTAAAAGTTTGTCAATTTAACATAAAGTTGGTTAATTGTGTTTTGTTTGTTTTCCTTTTGTACAATAAAGAGTTTACATACATACATACATAATTTAGCTGAGTTTTACATACTTAATCGTAGTAAATACGAGTATTATCATATCGAATAGTGGCAAGTGACTCAACAATCCCTGTTCGTGACTGTACGTTATTTTGACATAATGTACCTTATAATTATGAAATTTAGCATACTCGTAGTAGAAAAAACAATATTTTCTGCTTACTTTTAAATCTCTACAGAACCCAATTGGCGGTTATTTTACTGCTTGAGATATCAATAAAATCCCGATCTTAATGTTTAATATAGCTTATCAATAAAAAGCATAGTCAGTTCTTTGCATTATATTTACAATTAAATTTAGACTTAAGAGAATAAATACATGAAAATTTCACTAGAACATTTTGTTTATTTACAATAATATACAGCATGGAATGACAATTTGTACGTTATATGACACAAAATGATCTGAGCAGTAGTAGTACAGTCGCCATCAGACATTTCAAAGCGGCCAAGGTGATCAAAAATATCGAAACATAAACTCTAATACCTTAATAATAGAGTGCATGTGCCGATATTTTGACCACTTTGACCGCTCCGAAATTTTTGAGGGCGACTGTACAAAAAAACAATTGACTATGAACAATTACTTTGCTCACCCGCGGTCTTACGATTGCTACGTCTATGCAACAAATGTGTGTGCTCGTCAGCCTTCACGCTGTAAGAACACACAAATAACACAAACTCAACTATCGGATATCTATGGGCGACGGCAATCACTCAACATCAGGTGAACCGTCTGCACATTTGTCTGCTATTACATAAAAAAATCACCACCACTCAATCAGAGTTCCCCTCAGAGCAACACCACTCACCATGCTACTACGACTAACGAATTGCTACTACTGTTGCTCTGAGGATGAACTCTGGATGAGTTCGAAACGCGCCGTAATTTGGATCCATGTGATTTGTGTGTTTTTACAGTGTGGAGGCGGAGGAACTGCATGCACACGCATTTCTTGAATAGATATAGCTATCACAAGGTCGCAGACGAGCAAAGTCATTGTTTATGATTCACTGACCTCCGCAAATTAATGCCTTATTCAATAAACTATTAAAAAAAATACCAATCCGAGAGAAAACCTGTGTCCAGCAGTGGGACCTAAATAAGACGTGATGTTGTTATCTAACATATAGAAATAAAATTCTAGTAGCGTACTGTTGTAGTGTAAATAAGCCACTCTACTTACCGCTCAGATCAATTTGTATTTGCTTCCCTCAGTTGGGTAATAAACTGCATGCCTGAACAGCTTCTACAAATGCCCAAATTATTATTTTGACCCATATTCTTTGTAATTAACTGTCTTACTCAAACCATTACCCATGCATACAATACGATCATGACAGTAAGTTCTAACAGAGCTGTGTTTCTACCAGAAATGTGCGATGATGTGTTCCGAGGAATATGTTTGTCATTAACCAATAGAAACGCTTCATTTACCTATCCTCGCTCAGCTAGAGGTGAGACGTACTAGGCAAAACGTGGACTGAGTCTTGCGAGTACGCGTCCACAAAAAGACTAGATCCAAAGACTAGGTCCACGAGTATCTACGAGTACTTAACTCAATTGACTCATTCAATTTCAATTTCAATTTTCAATTTTCAATTTATTGTGAAGAATCCAGGTGTACAGTACATAGGTGTTCAATAATTGCACTCTTACGATTAAGTCTCACTAAACCCTTACCTTTTCAGGCGTACACACTTATTGCTTACAAAATATATTGGAAAAAAAAAAGTAAACAATGAAAAATTTGCATTGCGTAAACAAAATGATTCCCGTAAATACGCTCCCGTGATTGCGTATACATCGTACTAGTTTTAGTAGTTTTACGAATATTATCGAACAAAATCGAATTGAATTCAACGTCACAGTTCAGTTTTCACACTTCACATTTTTTTAATTTTAACTTATATTAAAAACCGACTAAAATCTTCCCTTCATACTTCATACAGGCTTAGGACTGCCAGCAATTTTTATAAATTTTTCAATTAAAAAGTGTACATAACAGCTTGTTTTCAAGTTGGCGGAGCGTTGTCAGCCGCCGTACTCCTAAATACTCGTACGCTAAAAGAATCGCGGGCGGGAACGCGTACTCACGCGTCCAAGCCAAAACCTATTCTAAAAACCTATTCCAGTAAATACGTCTCACCTCTACGCACAGCACTGCAGGGCTACTACGAAACTCGAAACTCGAAGTTCGTGTCGTATCGTCCTCTCGCTCTCGTATTAAATAGTACAAGTGTCAGAGGGACCGAACAACACAAACTTCGAGTTTCGAGTTTCGTAGTAGCCCTGCTGCTCTGGTGGAAACAGCTGAGCGGAGCGAGCGTTGCCATAAGTATTAGTTCATGAAAAACACATTCCTCGGAACACATCCTCGCACATCTCTGGTTGAAAAGCAGCCTAACAAGCATTTAATTTTATAAATATGGCGGCTGATTAAGCACCCTCTTTACTACCCAACTGTCCTAACCCTACTTACTCAAAACCAATCGTTTTTATGTTTCCCTAAGCCTCGATTACATTAAGACATTAGTCGAATAACGTTCCAGTTGACTCGACTTGCTATCCTCGGAATTGGCAACATAACATAACCTATAAGCTTATAGTTACACCTATACATATGTCACGTTAACGATTTGGCATTTGACATTCATTATGACTAGTCCGAACACTAACCCGGGTTCCTGAGTATTTGTCCATTATTGACAGAACACCTACTGTCATGCGTCTTTACAGTTTGTATTGACACTGTCTCTAATAAAAATAAAAACAGCACATATTGGTACCTACCTCATTTATACGGCAACAAAAAGAAAACAATAAAAACGTTACTTTTTCCGTAACTATCACATTTTTAACGTAGGTAAAGTCCCTGAATACAGCTACAATTGTGCATGCAGTTTTTTTATCATTTGCAGACTCTACACGGTACAAAAATACATGTGCAGGTTGCATTACATTGCTATAATCCATGGAATACTCATTTTAAGCCTCCCAATTTAAAGTGTTACATAATAATTCCACTCGCTCGACATTACTCGCGCCGTGTAAATGAGGCTTTATTTTGTTTAAAGACAAATTTTGTACCTATGACGTGTTTCAGTAGCATCCATTCCGTTTAGATCTTCTATCTTGGAAAGAAGATTTCAGAGTGTAACTGACGAGCAAAAATAAAGGGGTTACTTCTCATGCTCATATTTTTGCTCGCCAGAAAACAATAAACGCTAACTCAACTCAAACTTTTATGCGACAAAATATCTTTAAAACAATCATTATAATAACGTAGGCCACTTCAATGCATAGACGACACTGTAAAATCTGTAAGTAACTTACAAACTTAGGAACCGGGTAACACTTTAAAACCGTTCAGCCGCTTCAGCGACTTTCTCTTGACACTACACTAGACTGCTAAGCGGCGCCCGCGAGGTCACCGGCGACGCTGGCAGCGGCTGCAGCTGCTGCGGCGCTTGAGGGGGGAAATAAACACTCTCGTTCGAAAACTGCGGGTGCATGGGCAAAGGTGTATGCGGCATAGTGCTTGGACGCGACTCGTGGTAGAGTATCGGAACGCGTACCAACCGCTGCGCGGCGTGAGCCATATTAGCCGCTTCCAATTCCGCAGCCAACTGTCTCTTCCATTTGTTGCGTCTGTTCTGAAACCAAATCTTCACCTGGGTTTCTGTCAAATGTAAGCTCGCTGCCAAGCCAGCGCGTTCCGAACTACTCAAGTACCGTTTCATATCGAACGTCGACTCTAGTTGGAACACTTGGGACCGCGAGAAGACAGTGCGTGTTTTCTTCTTTCTCTTTCCTAGGTTCGCGTTAGGGTCGCGTTTTTCTGAGTCCTTGTCGAAGTCGTCGCTTTCGTCGACGTCGGGGTCGGAGTCTTGGGGGTCTGGTTGTTGCGGGTAGAGGGCGGGGTGGTGGCGCGGGGAGCGGGGGAGGAGCGTGACGGCGAGGGGGGAGTGGACGCCCGAGGGAGGCTGCGCGGGCGCGGGGAGCCACCCGCTGAGCCTTCTTCATTGGTGATAGAGTCCTCTGTAACAAAAAAAGCCATGTTAGTTAGGTGTATAAGTAAACTCATCAGTAGGTACTCATCTAGTATCTATTATATCATCGAATATATCATATTAGTGAACTGTCACAGATAACCCTGTCGAGTCTCTCTACAAGGTGGGCCCTGTAACAGGAGCAAAAACTTAAACCACATCTTCCACTCTTAATCTTGAGCTAATTTAGTTCAACAACTTTTGAAAATAACTTGTATTATGATGTTTATTATAGTTTAAAGTTTAATTGGACAAGCAACGTATTGCGAAATCCGGTATTTTTTACGTGACAGGCGATGTCATTTAGGATATTGGATGCATTGTAATTGTAGTTTGAAATACATAATTGAAAAATACTTATTTAATTTGTTTCGCAGTAATATTTGAGTTTTAGAAAGCTTAAGCCTATCATTGGATAGAAAATCTGGGTTTTAATATTTCTGTCTTCACGGTAAAAGTGTTCAATTGAGAAATGCTATTGTCAGTACATTATTGTCTTGGTTTGTTTATAATAAAACTGTTTTAAAACTGTGAAATTGCGTATCAAATCACTTCCACCCACCCCAAGCGAAGGGGCAGGCGTCTTCACTCTTACGTATAGGCTTGAAGTGAATACACTCACAACTACAAAAAGAACTGATTGACAAAAGGAGAATGAATGAAATGAATGAGTAAATTTCAAAGTCCTGCTGTCATTTACACGACATGTTGTAGTGTAGCTGTCTGTGAAATCATTCACATCAACTCTCACATACACCTTTGACTTCATCTGGTACTTTTAATCAAGTGAATAGGGGTCAATTACGGATCAGTGTAAAAAAAAACGTGAATTAGACAAAGCGAGATTTAGTATACGGCCTCTTAAGGACCAACTATTGTTTGTACACCAAAATCATTCCCAAACGTCCGGATTACAGCGTATCAAATAAACTGGCGACTAATCGGAGGCGTAAAGCGGCGGTATTAGCTCGTAATTGGATCCCGAAGCCTTGCAACACTCGTAATAAATCTCGGAGTTGGCTGTTTTTATAGGTTACCGAGACTAGCATTGATTCACAATAAGACTTGTACGTACAGTCAAGGCAATGAGGGCTATCGTTTTTTGTCTTTCTAGATGGCGCCACTGTTGCGTGAGGTTTTAAGTGTGGCTTTCAAAGTCGGTTAATACGGGCGTGAAAACAAAGTTTAGATTAATATCATATTTAATACACCTTAAAACCGTACCTTTAAAAATATCGAGCCACCACAGTGTTGTGTAGTCCCGTTATGTTCGGAAAAAAGGGAGGACAAACAAGTTTCCGAAAGACAAAACTGTCTCAAAACACAGACATTCATTGCCCCGTAACGCATAATTGCCGTAATTAATTTCAGGTATTGCAAAATATTCACAAAATTACTCTAATTATAAATAAACCCGCGTAGCTCACCCAAAAACTATGAGATTTGACATTTCGGAGACCTCACGCTACACTACCGCCTCTAGCCGCGAATTCATTCGCGATAGCCCTCATTCTCGTGTATCTACCAGGGAACCTTTGTGCTACTGGCTGTCAGAAATCATAGCGAAATTGACTATGATAAGGTCCCACCCTTTACCCTGGTACGCGATTCATTTTTTTATTGTAACTCTTTATTGTACATAAAACATATGAAAATTACAGTTAACAAGAGAAAGAGATGAACAAAGGCGAACTTGTCCCTTAAAGGGATCTCTTCCAGTTAACCTTTCAACGATTGAAAAGATAACAAAATCAAGAGTAGACATTTCGCAGTATTTCGTTGTAAACATTTCGTAGTATAACGATAAAATCGAAGTTGGTATTGTACTGTCCCTCTCACTCTCGTATTCAGCTAATTACTAAATGAGCCAATTTGCAAGCAAACAAACCCGTAACGTTAAAAAACCTCACGATACTAACGCCATCTAGCGAAATTTCGCCTGTCAATAAGCCCTCATTGCCGGTAGGTAAGTACCCAATGTGTACGTAAAGTGTCGAAACTATGTCCAGCCAGAAACAAACGTTTGAATTCTGAACTTCACACATTCCACGTTCTAAAATCAAATTCAAAATTCGAAATCAAAACACGGTGCGAAACCGAATGTCATCAACGCTGTTGAACGAATCACTAACAATGCTCAACCATTTCACTAGTAATTCAAAACAAGCTTTAACAAACCGTTTTAAAGTTCAATTTCGATTGACAGTAAATTTAAAATTAAAACAAAGACTCATCGCCAAACTAACATGGTCTTTCCATTTGTTGTTTTAAGTTTGTATGGGAGGTCTTGTTTTGTTGGTTAGTTGGTTGTGATTCGACGCATCGCCAGTGTACCTTGGTCTTTCTGTTGATTAGTTTGTGTTGATGTTAGAGGTCTTGTTTCGCCGGTTAGTTTGTTGTGATTGGAATCGATTTTCGAAACCTTAGTTTATAATCCTTTGTCGGTGTTGCTTGCTCACTGTTTACATAAACGCTTACGAGTTTAAGTAGAGTATTTTATGAGTGCAATATTGTTACGTGGCTTATTAGCGCACGTCTTTATTCAGAAACCAGAGTTAAGGTAAAAAATATCTTAGATAAATTAACATCATTGTGTAGACGACGCAACGACGCACATACAATAATTATTAAAAAGTTTGCATACCTACACTGTCTAGCAACTGGCCACCAATAAAACTAAAAAACAAGCAGCGCGGAAAGGAAACAAAAGAATGTGCGAATTATGTCATAGCCATAAATAGCCATACCATAGTAATATCTATGAAAAAACTCACAAAATAAAATATCAACAGCCAGCTTCGAACCCGCTTACTTGCGATCGTACACAGCGTTCAGTTCAGATATGTCATGTGAACTACATACATACGCCGAATAAAAACCGATAAAATCCATTAATGAATTGATTTCTTCACTAAAATATGTAATGTCACTTCTATATCATTTAAATCTAACGGACTTAGCATCCAGTAGGTACAGTAATTAATAATTCTTTATCCAGATATTTTGTCTTTCTTTACGCTTAATAAAATATTAATTAAACATAAATAGCACACTAGAGAATGAATAAAACTACCCAGTACGATTTATCCGGTCTACCAACATCAACGGACAAACATTACCCAACTAACAGCAACCCGAACAAACCACGTTCGAAAATTAAAACGACCGCACGCGACATTACGTCCAAAAGCGTAGCAGCACCGCTTTTGGCGCGAACGCGATGCGCGAATACGATATACACAACACACACAGGCGAGAGCAAGACGCCTAAACATCTCGTATTTCTGTTCGTAGCAGTGTTGCTATATGCGAATAATTGTAGGAGTATGGTGGAAAAGCATTGTTCGGTCGGTTTCGGCCGCGTGAAATGGCGTGCTTTGTTTAAGGATGGGTTTTGGAAATTAAACCGGGGTTGGAGAGCAAAGATGTGATGATGATTGCTTTTCCAGTTGAAATGAGGGTTTTAAGTCGGTGGGATGTTATGGAATGGAGGAAATTATGCTGAGAAAATGGAATATGGAGTTATTTTGTGCGTCAACAAACTCTGTCTCTTCTTTAAATGCCTCATTATGTTTATAGGTTATAAGGGACTTTATCCTACTTATTACGAGTACTATTTTATCTACCTTTGATATAATCAACCGACTTCAAAAAAAGGAAAAGGTTTATCGATTGATGTGATTGTGGCAAGTGTCCTTGCTCACGGTGGATGCAAGCCGCTTCCAACCGAAGCAACAGTAACTAGAGTGGAGGTCTAATAAGGTAATATCCAATAGTGGACGTCCTACGGCTAATAATGAGAATTTCCTGTGATATTGAGAGCCCTTTATATCCTCAGAGCTCTGGGATGCAGCTTAGGCGCTTTGTCTTATCTCTGGATTCACATCCTTCCGAGTTTTTACCCTAGTTTAGTTCCCGGTTTTTGCGCGAGTGATAGCCCCATCTAGAATTTTAAAAAGTACGCGTAATCACAGCGCGTAATTGCTGTAATCAGTGCAGTAACGCGACGCGTAATCGATGACGCCTTACGACCGTAAGCCGGGACGCGGCGCGGCGGCGCGGAATGGGCATGCTCAGGAAGTCAGGAGTGATTGCTGACGCACTTGGAACACAAACCTTTTAGTGATTAATTTAAAAATAATATTAATTAACACACGATATCCCACTAATATTATAAACTAGCTGTTGCCAGCGGCTTCGTCCCCGTTCTAGTCTTTTTTTTCTATTATGCTTAGCACAAACCTTTTTGTCCTGACAATAACGAACACAACAGAAAAAAAAATCACTATTTTTTAGACTAACGCGGTCATTACTTATTTTATGATTTAAATTCGGGTTTTGTTCCGCGTACTTTGATTCTAGGGAAAAAGTTCATATTTTTACACTTGACTGTATGTACAGGTACCCCCAAGGACCCCGTACCGTCCCACCAGGGTGCTCCACTGTGAGAGTGCTTTATCAAGATGTTATAGATACCAACCTCTCGGCGGCGACCACTCGTGGGGCCGCCAGTACCAAGGGGGCATGAGGCCCCCGTATCGGACCGCCAGAGCGCTCCACTGTGAGATTGCTTTATCAAGATGTTTGATATACCAACCTCTCGGGGGCGACCGCTCGTGGGGCCGCCAGTACCAGGGGGCATCAGGCCCCCGTACCGGCCCGCCAAAGCGCTCCATTGTGAGATTGCTTTACCAAGATGTTTGATATACCGGGCGACCGCTCGTGGGGCCGCCAGTACCAGGGGGCATCAGGCCCCCGTACCGGCCCGCCAAAGCGCTCCATTATGAGATTGCTTTATCAAGATGTTTGATATACCAACCTCTCGGGGCGACCGCTCGTGGGGCCGCCAGTACCAGGAGGCATCAGGCCCCCGTACCGGCCCGCCAAAGCGCTCCATTGTGAGATTGCTTTACCAAGATGTTTGATATACCAACCACCTATTGAGGGCGACCGCTCGTGGGGCCGCCAGTACCAGGGGGCATCAGGCCCCCGTACCGGCCCGCCAAAGCGCTCCATTGTGAGATTGCTTCATCAAGATGTTTGATATACCAACCTCTCGGGGGCGACCGCTCGTGGGGCCGCCAGTACCAGGAGGGCACCAGGCTTCCGTACCGGGCCGACAGGGCGCTCCATTGTGATATCAGGCCCAACCTGCAACAATCGCATTGTTTAAAATAAGTAGGGTAAGTTGTGACGTCACATGGGACTTTAGTGGGCTATAATATATCTTAACAGTAACTGACGGGTTTTTTTTTATTTTACTAAATTTTAAGTTATCGTATGTTTGCTGCCTTACTTAGTACACACAGTACACACAGTTATGTACAGTCTGTTCAGTATAGGAATGGACAGAAGGAAAATATGCTCTTTATAGTGCACGCTTTAGTAAGTCATTTAATAAATTGCACTTTTTTAGTGTACAGTCCAAACTTAATTCTAATTAAAATATCGAATACATCAATATTACTCGTATTTTCATTTATTCATTGACTAGCTGTTGCCCGCGACTCCGTTCGCGTAGAATTGCTGTTCCGCGGGAACAATGCAATTTTCCGTGATAAAAACTATTCTATGTCCTTCCCCGGGACTTTTACTATCTGTATACCGAATTTCATCTAACTCGGTTCAGCGGTTAATACGTGAAGAGGTAGGTAACGAACAAACATACAGACTTACAACCATATTGCTATTTTTCATATCATAATTTAAAATCAATAAAAAAAACCTTATTCTATTTTGTTAAAACTAGAAACGTCTTCCTATAAAATACATAAAGAGGCAGAGGTAAACAACATTCTGTAAGAAACGAAACGATTGCAATATTATTAACTCAAGAAATATTCTGTACCTACATGATTTATAGCTTTTAATCACCAGTTTGGATTTAAATGTGACCTTTAATCATATACAAATAGTTAACTTTTCACAACTAAAGCACTGCACCAATTGGATAAAATACCTACGAGTAGAATATTTTTAAACAGGGAGAGAGTGGATGTGTCCACGAAACACAGTTATTAAATGTATAATACAAATCGAATTAATACTCGTATTATGTAGCAAGTTACGAATTAATATTGTGCTATTTTTACTTACAAAATAAACAAAATTATGATTTCATCTTATTACTTCTTTTGTTCATCATCATCATCATTATTATTACGACTACACAAAAAAATGTTTAGAACCCCTGCTTCTGTGACCTTGTAGAGTCCAATGTTATCTCGAATGGACTATAGTAGAGCTTTACTGTAACCACTTGCGGGCTGCAGTACGAATGGGCCGGCTCGACCGGGTTAGTACCACACTCCCACAGAATACCGGCGTGAAATAGTCTGTGTTGCGTACGGTGAGTGGGAGATCCGGAGGCCCAACTCCCCTTCCCCGTCCCCTCCTCCCTCCCCTTTATCCCCCTTTTAGGCCGGCAACGCACCCGCAGTCCTAATAATACTGTTGGTGTCCATGGGCGGCAGTGATCACTTACCATCAGGTGACACGATTACTCGTTTGCAAGCTATTTGGCATAAAAAAACACACACACACACACACACACACACAGCTTTGCTTAGTTTCAGTTCGGGGCCTATTGTCTAACACACTTTGAATCTGGTCCGAATCGGTTCGCATAGTTATTGGAAGTCCGAATGTAATGTTTGTCAGAACGATCGTTTGACATAATTCTTTTTTCTCTGAATCCAATAATTGTTCAGAATTGTTATAAAACAAACCTAACCTAATCTATTGCTTTCAATAGGATGAGCATTAAAAAAATTCAGAAAACTGTAAGGTTTCAGTGGGAAAAAAATTATGACAAACGATGATTCGGACAAAAATTACGGTATGACTAGCTAAGAGTATGCGAACTTTGGCGCTCCCCTTTGCATCACAACCGTTTTCACTTCTTTCTGTCACACGATACAGAGGCTAGAAAGAGATAATGAATGCGATTGCGACCTTCAAAACCATTCCATTGCAATCTCATCAACAGCAATGAGTATTGCAAGACAAACCGACATTATAGTGTACCGATTCCGTCCAGGACAATACGATACGGTTTGTACTATGTGGCATGGGAAGACTGGCCTGCGCAAATGTTAAATGTGCGATCGTAGCAGTCTGGTATCAGCTTAGGCGTGTATCTATCAGATAGATTTAGGTTTATCTAGATTACACTTATATATGTATAATATAGTCTTAAGCCGACTTTAACTTGTAAGAAAAATCGTGCAAGTTGCATTACATTGCGAGGCCGTAAAGCCAACGAGTTTGTAGTGGTCAATCGAGCGCCGCAATGTAATGCAACTTGCGCGATTTTTCTTGCAAGTCTAAACTAGGCTTTAGAATTATTGATAACAACCACAAAAAGAAATGTAAAAAAAACCAGGAATAATTTTTTTACGAATGCAAATAAGCTATTTTTGACGCTTAAACATTATGTTTAACAGATGAAACTTTCCGGAAATTTTCAAAAATTCCCGTGGGTATTCCAAAAAACACCCATGCTAAATTTCATGTTTCTAATCTTACCAGTTGAAATTTGAGGGTTTTATCTTGTTCCTGTGGGAATATGGCGATAAAATTAGTCTTTGTATTATTCCGGACTTTCAGCTATCTACACACCAAATTTAATCCAAATCCGACCAGCCGCTTTAGTGTGAGGGAGTAACAAACACACACAAGACATCACACATGGCCTCATCATCCCAGCCTGTATACGTCCCACTGCTGGGCACAGGCCTCCTCTCAGAACAAGAGGGCTTGGGCCATAGTTCCCACGCGGGCCCAGTGCGGATTGGGAACTTCACACACACCATTGAATTGCTTCGCAGGTTTGTGCAGGTTTCCTCACGATGTTTTCCTTCACCGCAAAGCTCGTGGTAAATTTCAAATGTAACTCCGCACATGAATTTCGAATAGCTCAGAGGTGCGAGCCGGGGTTTGAACCCACGACCCTCTGCTTGAGAGGCGATAGGTCAAACCACTAGGCCACCACGGCTTCTTTCCAGTTGCGCAGAATAGTCTTTTTCAGGCATGGCTTGCGATATCGACTGTCGACATCGACAGCGATACCTCCCTAGCCCCCAGGCGGATCGCAATCCTCTTTGCGAACAATCGATACGTCGATACCACGATTCGAACCTAAAGTGAGAAAGCTTGTTTCCCGACAATAGACAATTCCCTCTATTTCCCTTTGATTCTCGCCAAAGTGATTTATTACTTTTTCTTTCTGTTTGTTGCTATTTTTAGAGTGCGAAGTTTATTTTGTTTGTGTGCTGGTTCGTGTTTATTTAGAGCAGTGGGTAACTAATCTTTTCTTATAATTTACCTATAAGGTAGAATACGTAAATAATATTATTATAATTAGTTTTATTGTATTTTAATTAGTTTAGTTTATTTATTAATCATAGATTACAAAAATGTCAGTTACAAGTATCGATATTGAAGTCGCCAAAGTTATTTGTAATATTAAATAAGATTAACAATAATATTAAAAAACAAGATAAAAAAACAGGTTTGTTCTCCACCAGGGATCGCAGATCACAGTCATAACAAGAAGATAGTAAAATTATAATTAAAACAATAAAGTGAAAAATGTCACGAACACAATATTATACCTTAAACAATAAATGGATAACAATTATAATTTACAATACAATTGATTCTCCATCAGGGATCGTCACAACTGAAATACAAAATCAGCACAAACCTGCGAAGCAATTCAAACCCTTTCATTCTGAGAGGAGGCCTGTGCCCAGCAGTGGGACGCATAAAGGCTGGGATGAAGATAATGATGACATTACATTTATCAATAAAAAATCTATTAAACACGCTTTTATTTGTACTTATAAATACTCCTTTACTAAACGTAGGGCTCTCTCATTCTCAATTTGAGTCCTTGGCCACTATGGAACCCTTTCGAAGTACACCATCCACCATCTTGCTCGCTAATCCTGCCGAGAAGCAGCAGTGCTTGCACTGTTCTGTTTCGGCGTGGAGAGTAAGACCGCCGGTGAAATTACTGGCACTTGAGGTATCCCATCTTAGGCCTCTAGGTTGGCAATGCATCTGCAATACCCCTGGTGTTGCAGATGTTTATGGGCAGTGGTGACCTCTTACCATCAGGAGACCCACCTGCTCGTTTGCCATCGAGTCGAATAAAAAAAAATCTTAACAACATTATTTTTCTATGACAATAGAACATTCGAATCGAATGTTGTGGAAGCCATTATGGCGGTTATGTGATGCCGTAGGAATCAAAGTTGACTGTACAGCAGTGGGACGTACATACATAGACTTGTGGTAAATTTCATGGAAATTTGTTGGTTAGGTTAGGTTATTAATCTAGGTATAACCTATCCTAACCAACTTTAAAAACCGAAAAGCCCCCGACATTGTCATTTTAAGGTTCAATATCTCGAAAACACCTGAACTGAGAACCATGACAAAAAACTGCCTTTCACGTAAAGGAAACTGCATCGAAATTGATTTATCCGTTTACCAGCTACGATGCCACAAACAAACAGACAGACGTTAATGTCAAACTTATAACACTCCTCCTGCGTCGGGGCTTAAAAAACCACGGTATATGTGTTTGTTTGTATACTAATAACCTTAACCCATGCTTTAACCGTATGCGTGCCGGTAACGAGTTAACCGGGATCCGGTTACCAATTTATTTAACCCTCACGTGCTGTTTAATCACCTCGTTACGGATTATAATTATGAGATATACTTTTTTCTAAGTTATACATACTATATGTATATAGACAGACCAACAAATGTGTAAAAACGGGCTTGTTGTAGTTGTCTCAGCCTAATACGTCCCACTGCAGAGCACAGGCCTCATCTCAGAATGCGAGGGCTTGGGCCAAAGTTCCCGCGCGGGCCCAAGGTGGATTGGGAACTTCGCACACACCATTGAATTGCTTCACAGTTTTTTGAAGGTTTCCTCACGATGTTTTCATTGACCGTAAAGCTCCTCGTAAATTTCAATGGAATTTCGCAAAATTCAGAGGTGCGAGCCGGGGTTTGAACCCACGATCCGCTGCTTGAAATGCCTTAGGGTAAACCACTAGGCCAACACGGCTCACTTGGCCATCAGTGGCTCTCTTGTAGTATCAGTAATGAATAAACTATTCTTTAAACAAGCTTACGTTTCCTTCACGCTCACCACGACACTCTAACGCGTACTTAAGTATTAATCATAATAATCATTGTTTTCATAGGTACCCAGGACCTAGGACATTAAGTTATTTTATGTTTGAAAAATAAGTAGTTTTGACTAAAAGTAAGTTTAGATCGAATTAGACACAGCTAATTCCAGAAATATTATCATTTAGAAAAATCTTTATTTTTACCATAAAATTAAAACAACACAAGAATATATGAAATAAAAATGAGTACAATAAAAATCATTGAAATTTATTATTTTCTTCTTGCTTTTTTTATTATAAATATTTTATTACTATACAAAAAAAAAAACTGTAACAATTTCCTCCAGCTTTATCACGTAAGTTTTTGTTTGTACTCGTTACTGTCTTGTGCAAAATAATGATTTCTTATTCTTATTCTTTACTCAAAGTGCTACGAGCGCTCTACGGTGCTACGCCGTAGCTCCGTCGTAGCCGCAGCGCGTAGCAAAACTAAATAAATAATTATCATGGGACACTTGACACCAATTGACTTAGTTCCAAAGTAAGCTACGATAATGGGTACTAGGCAACGGATAAACATACTGAAATAGATAGATACATACTTAAATATTAAACACCCAAGACTCGAGAACAGACATTCGTATTTTTCATATAAAAATCTGCACCGACCGGGGATTGAACCCGGGACTTCGAGCTTCGTAGTCAGGCTCTCTAACCACTGGGCAATCGAAGCTAATTTACAAATAGACAAATTAATAACAAACCTAATTAGTAATATAAGCAAAGAGTCGAAAAATCAACAGTACTTAATTATGTTCTAAACATTCTATTGTTTTTTTTGTAGTCTTGCAAATACCCAATCTCGTAATCGAATCGCTAAAAACTAAACTTGAAACTTCAAAGCTTTAAAAAAAGATAATTGGCACCAATTAGGTGCCCCAACCTCCAGGCTATACTACTAAACCCTTCGACAAAGGCTAATTAGAAAAACGCCAATAGCCATAAAATCGATAAAGAAAAAAAGCCCCCGTAATCCAAAGTTGCGAATTCAAATTCCATTACAGGCTCGGAATGGAAGAAACCGCGTGATTGGTCGGCTCACCGCGCCCTGATTGGCCGGGGCTCTGACCCCGCCCCCCTAGTGGGGTATAAAAATCGATGCTCGCACAGGAGCTCTCTACTCTTTTTTTGCAGCGTCGCGAGACAGTTCTCGCTTCGTAATAATGGCATTTGCTGCTTTTATAGCTTAAAGTGTTTAGTTGTTGCCTTTTGTCGGATAACACAGCTAGAGATGGCTTTTAACTTATTGGTAGTGCTGTTTGGAGACGTTTTAGCGAGGCGCTTGCACGGACAAAGGCTTTAAGATCGCGATCCGTGTCTAAAATGGATTTTGCGTAGGTACTGCAATCTGCACTGAACTTTTAACATTAATTGTTACAAGCAGCGAACAGCGACCTAACTACCGATATAGGATGCCAATTGAGTTGATTTTCCTGCTATTGTATTTAGTATGTAATGTGTGTGTAAACACTTTATTATACATAAAACACAAAAATAATATATGAAAACCGGCCAAGTGCGGGCCGGACTCGCGCACGAAGGGTTCCGTACCTTTTATACAACATTCATTAGACATTAGCAAAAAGTGGCAAAAAAATCACGTTCGTTGCATGGGAGCCCCCTTAAATATTTATTTTATTCTGTTTTTAGTATTTGTTGTTATAGCGGCCACAGTTATTCATAATCTGTGAAAATTTCAACTGTCTAACTATCACGATCCATGAGATACAGACGGACAGACAACGAAGTCTATTTTCCGTTTTTACCCTTTGGGTACAAAACCCTAAAAAAAGCAACAATACAAAAAGAGTACAAAGGCGAACTTATCCCTAAAAGGGATCTTTTCAAGCTAACCTGGTTTAGTTTAGTTTACTTAAGTTGATTTACTTGTATTTATTACAATTTGAAAATCGTGCAAATGAATTGTTTATTTTGAATTCGGTATAGGCTTGTTCCCGTTCGGTCTTTAAAGTGAACGATTCGATCTAGTTCATTCGGTCGATTGTACTAGTTGAATGAGTTAAGTTAGAGGTTCGAGGTCTGGAAATGAATGGAAATCGGTACGGTATACGCTAGAAAAACACCGAAATAAACTGTTAGAGGTGGCAACTTTACTGCATCTATGTACTCTGTAGTAATTACGGTCGATTCACAAGATCAGGCACGAATGGATTGAACGAAAGTAATTTCACTTGGACATTTTTGTAGGAAAATTACTGATTAACATCAATGGTCAGTTTTCCTTGTCGAGGAATTTAAATTCTCATTGTTTTGATTGAATTATATGACGTGGACTCCACTGAATGTAGATTATTTAGATTATTAGTTAGTGTTAGTTTTGTAACTAAGGACATCCCTGTATATAATATTTTTTGTGTTTTTTTATTTAATGTATACTTACTGTAGTTTAAGTATTTTATTTGCAATTATTTCATGTTGAAAAAAATTACTTTCTGCCAAGTTTCTTGCGGCGAATTTCTTCTTGGCAATGATGGTCTTTCCGAAAGCGCTGGTAGTTTAAAAATTACGTGTAAAAGTGCCCTTGCGCCTATTACTGAATAAATCATTTGAATTTTGAACATATAATTTTGAGTTGTCATTTTTCATTTTTATTAATGACAGTAAATCCTAGTTGTACTTCAATTCAAATTAAAAGTATATTTTATCCTGACAGCCGTAGTGGCCTAGTGGTTTGACCTTAAGACTCTTAAGCAGAGGACCGTGGGCTCGCAGTTCTGAGTTTTTAGAAATTCATGTTTTGATATTACGCGCTTTACGGCGGAGGAAAACATCGTGAGGAAACCTGCATAACCTGCGAAGCAATTCAATAGTGACAGTTGGCATTGATCACTTTTTACAATGTGGTCTAATTCTAACTAAATCCTAACTAGATCTAGACTAAACTAAATCCTAACGCTGACAGGTGACAGAAGACACTACGTTATTAAAAAATTAAAACCCAACTATAACCAAAATCCTTCTAAATAGGTGTCTTAAATCGAAAATACAAACTGAGACATGGATGCACAGAACAACCAGAAAAAAGTCCAGCGCTGGGAATCGAGCCCAGGTCCTCAGTATTCTGTGCTGCGTGCCATACCCCTACACCACCACTGGACAAAAATACATAAAAACTCCAAATAACCAATCATAAGGTGTCTTAAATTCGCCTATTTTATGAAAAAAAAATATAAAAATAAACAGTGTTTTTTTTTTGACCAAAGCCAATTGGTCTTATAAGGGTTGCCCTAAAAGATGCGGAACTCTAAAAATACCAAAAGCTACGGCAAGCCACTGTATTTAACAAACAAACTTAAGACCCTCTGCACCAATCGATGCTACTCTAACACCTCTGGCTTCTCCCTCTAGCATTCCGCCCTTATATCAAATCGGCTAAAACGATAAGTAACCTCTTAACTTCACATAGACCGAGATTTTCGGGTGGCACAAGTAACAGGAAGAAGCGGAAATCAAATACTCGCGTGATATTGATTATTGTCGCTTTTACCTTGAAACAGCTGGGCTAATTTGAATTAAATTTGGGATGTTGACAGCTGGATCTCTAGAATAATGCATTTGCTTATTATAATGATATTCCCTCAAATCGAGACAATACGCATGTAAAATTTCGAAATCTCAATGTTGTGTACGGTTTTACATTTTACTGTCATCCAACTTACACACTTTATTTATACCAAATTTCAAACCAATCATTTAAAAGTAATATATATGCAAGGTTTTAAGCATTAAAATTAAAAATATGCGAGGTACGTTTAATAAAAGCTTGTGAAAAGCTTGTACATGAAGCTCGCTTGCCAATTCACCGTATAATAAATAAATCGATTATTCATAAGGTGCAATAAAAAGTAAAGTACTTTACTAGCTGATGCCCGCGGCTGCTATCCTTCGGGATATACGTAATTTTTCCGGAATAAAAAGTATCCTACAATATCCTTTCTCGCGCTATTTCCATACCAAATTTCATCTAAATCGGTTTTGCGGTTTAAGCGTGAATAACAGGCAGACACAGAGAGACACACACTTTCGCATTTATAATACTAGTAAGGAAAAATGTAAGATGATCAAACTACAACTGCCAGGAAACAATGATGCAGCCAGGGTGAAGAATTTTAATCATAATTATCAGCCATAGGACGTCCACTGTTGTTGGACATAGCCCTCCCCCATAGACCTCCAGCTGCATCGATTGGACGGACGCAGCTTGCATCCACCGTGAACCCGTGACTTTAACCAGGTCATGCCGTCCATCTCGTTGGTGGACGTCCTACGCTGCGCTTGCCGATCCGCGAAAATATTAATTATAACCGAAATCTGAACTTCTTTTGCCTTAGACCACGGTATAAGGGCGTTAAATAATTTATAACAGAAGGGCTCTCCCCTCAAGACGGCGATTCGCCGTATTGTCGTACTGAGGGGGGGAGGAGCTAATCTCTTTACGGACAAATTAAGGCTCTTAGGAAGTGGATGAATTATTATACTAGTTATATTAAAGTCTGTTACGTATAAAGCAAAAATACAAACAATGGAACATAGAACCTCCTCCTTTTTTTGAAGTCGGTTAAAAATAAGAACAAAATGGACTATCATTGCTTAGATAAACATTTTTTTTTAGAACTACTTACTTTACAAAACCACGGGTATAAAAACCTATG
Organism: Choristoneura fumiferana; assembly: GCF_025370935.1. NCBI lineage: Eukaryota > Metazoa > Arthropoda > Insecta > Lepidoptera > Tortricidae > Choristoneura > Choristoneura fumiferana. The sequence continues at coordinate 3,465,918 of NC_133496.1, read as the reverse complement.
GCGTACTTTCCTTTGACATGCTCGTAGTATTAAGCGTTTTGGTATCAAGTAAGACCACAGACACAGCAAAGTGTAGGGTAAAACGATAATAACTGATCAAAAATTACTTTGTAATGTAAACATTTTGCAGTTGGAATTTATTTTTAGAGACCCTCAGAGTGTGAGTTCGACTTGCACTTAGCCAGTTTTCTTTTTACAAGCTCTTATTTAACTTAAACTTACAAATTTGTTTGTTTCCAATATTGCAACTTAATGTTGATCCAATGAGCATCGCGTATTGAATTCGCCACTAAAGGCGCTAGTGTAGCGTTAGGTCTCCGAAATGTCAATCTTCATAGTTTTTGGGTGAGCTACCGCGGGTTTATTTATAAATTAGCATCATTTTGTGAATATTTTGCAATTCTGAAATTAATTATAGCAAAATAGGCGTTCCGGGTAATGAATGTCTGGTTTGAGACAGTTTTGTCTTCGAAACCTTGTCCTCCCTTTTTTCCGAACAAAACGGGGACTATGCAACATGTGGCATGCTCGATATTTTTTATGATACTTTAAGGGGTAATTAATATAATTTTAACTAAACTTTTTTTCACGCCCGTAATAACAGACTTTGAAAGCCATACTTAAAAACCTCACGCAACAGTGCGCCATCTAGTGAGACAAAAAACGATAGCCCTCATTGGCAGCTTGTATTAAAATAAAAACAAAAACTAAAACTTACTTCTTAGATAATTGAAAAATTTGTTCCCTAAAATTGTAAGTACTGATAATGAAATAAACTTCAATTAAAAGCCTGCTGAAATTACTAAATAAAAATAACAAACACAAATTAAAACATACGTAACAATAACGACCTTCTAAAACACGACGTCTTGAAAAACGCACCCCTAAATCTCAAACGTCAAAACGCATTTTTTCTTAATTAGCACGACCATGGAACACGGTTAAACAGCCAGCGAATTAAAAAGTTGGCTAAGATGGCGGTGACAGGACACGGATCCAAAATGTCGGACATCGAGTAATTAAGAAGGGAACTTGTGAATTTGAAAATATGACTCCTGCCGCGAGCAAAATTGTCATTTATAAAGCTGTTATGTTAGACGTGGATTTTCTTGTCTCTACTCTCAAATTGCAAGATTTGTCGGCACTTTTGATTGAGCTGAGTCCAATTTCTGACAGATCAGTTAAAAGCTAATATTGCAGATGCGTTGCCGACCTAGAGGCCTAAGATGGGATACCTCAAGTGCCAGTCATTTCACCGGCTTACTCTCCACCTGAAACACAACAGTGCAAGCACTGCTGCTTCACGGCAGGATTAGCGAGAAAGATGGTGGTAGCAATCCGGGCGGACCTTGCACAAGGTTCTACCACCTGCAAACTAAACTATAAACTATATTCAAACTGTTGAATAAGGTTTCGATAGCAAATAGCCCTAAAGTGCCGTAACCGAGTGGCAACCGACGATCTTACGGTGGCCAGGCGGAGCGTTCACTAGCTACTTGACGCTAGCTGACTAAACCGGTCCATTTACGTCATTATCGTCAAGTTACTAAACTCTAGTTAACGGTAAGAAAGGTTAATAAGAGAAATAGAAACGCTACGCAAGCTAGAAGCACGGAGCTGCCATATGGCTAAAAATACCTCTATTGATTTTGCTACCGCAGTCTGCAAGTTAATAGGTCAATTATCCATACTAATATTATAAATGCGAAAGTATGTGTGTTTGTATGTTTGTCCGTCTCTCACATCGAAACGGAGCCACGGATCGACGTGATTTTTGGCATAGAGATAGTTTATAGGTCAGAGAGTGACATAGGCTACCTTTTATTCCGGAAAAATGCACAGTTCCCGAGGGAACAGCGCGCGATAACTGAATTCGACGCGAGCGAAGCCGCGGGCAAATGCTAGTTGTTAATAAATAGATTATTCTAAACTAGTGTGTGTTAGCCATCATAATTTACTGAAATCTTTAAAAACACAAAAACTATCTTCGAAGCACCAAGCAATGTACTGAAACAATTACTTTGCTCACCCGCGATCCTATGATAGCTTAGTTTTTACAAGAAATATGTGTTCATGCAGTTCCTCCACCTCCACACTGTTAGAACACACAGAAATCACACAAACTCATCTATCAACACCACCACACTACACTGACGCGTTTCAAACTCAACCAGAGCTCATCTTCAGAGCAACACAACCGTTCACCATGCTACCAGATGTTAGTCTATTATTTGCTGTTTGATTTGTGAGTTTTCTTACAGTGTGGGGGTGGAGGAACCGCATGAACACACATTTCTTGCATAAACGTAGCTATTATAAAGGTAATTGTTTCAGTTCATATAGATTCATATAGTTCATATAGATCTCCGCAAAGTAACGCCTGATTCATTAAATTACCTAGCAATGCCAAAAACAATCTTCCACCGGTGCAGAAAAACCTTTGTTGAGAGAAACTGATTTACAATGTTATTCAAGTCAAGGATCACGGGAATGAGCTCCCCAGTTTAATAGACGTCTAATTTCAATAGGCTTTCTATCCCATCATGTAAGTAGCTCGTCCAGCACTCGCAAGCGAGTAGCTCGCCCGTCCCAATGCGCCTGCGGCCGTCTAATCGATGGACATTATCCGCCACGGGCGGCAAGTGGCTAGTTACTGGCTCTTGAATAGCGCTTGAGGATTACCGGAGTGTACTCGTAAGCATAACATTCATTATATAACTAGCAGTGGCGTGGCTCCGCAACAAATCGTTGTTTTTATATTTGTCGGTGGCCGATTGTAAAATCCGCCAGATCACGAAATTCCTTGGCATATCGTGAAATGGCGCCATTTCATGAATTGGCTAAGGGACATCCGCCATATCGTTCAAAACTCACCGTTTAACGATTTGCCTAGTGACGTTGACAATGTTTTCCTTCACCGTAAAGCTCGTGGTAAATTTCAAATGTAATTTCGCACATGAATTTCGAAAAACTCACGAGTTGCGAGCCGGGGTTTGAACCCACGATCCTCGGCTTGAGAGGCCATAGGTCAAACCACTCGGCCACCACGGCTTTTGAGTTGGTAGCATACTCAGCGCTTAAAGCCAAGTCATGCGGGTTCGAACCTCATCCAGCGCACACATTTTGTTTTCCTTTAAAAAAAAACTTTGTTTCTCTTAAGCAAAAACTAATAAAAACAAATAACACGTCAGTAGTTTCTACATTACTACGAAAACAACCCAGGCATAAAAGACCCTGAGATCATTACCGGCATTACCCCTAATCAGAACAAGCCCCCTTTACGGCTTTTATCAGCAGAATGGGGTAAATGTCGGGGTAAATGCGGCAACCCCTGTTCGGACAAACGAGGACGGACGGACGGCTTGTACGACACGGCACTTGACGGGGCAAATTGACAGTGGTTTTGGAGCTTATTTTAGACGGTTGTAAAGACGAGACAGATACAGTTAGAGAATGGTTTGACGTATTCAAAATGAGGAAGCTCCAAGAACTAATAAATAATGAGTCGCCTAGGGATATTTTTTTTTGAGCGGCGGCGCGTGTTTCGTCAACCGCCGAGTCGCGTGCTCCCTTGAAGAAGGACTACGAAATAGCCCGAAACATGTCGAGCTAAACCCGATTAAAGACGTGAGTTATCCGTTACAATATCAATTAATATCCCTAGACAGTTTTGAACATTCCAATATAGGCATTCTACTACTGAGACAAAAGATCAAATCTGTCTAGGGATAATGGGTATCCCAAGACCTTTTTGAGAAAACCTAATATGAAAACCGACCTACCTCGATAGCATAGCATCGTTGGTTCCAAAATGGTTAGCAGCTAACGCCGCCTCTAGCACATTGCTCTCCCTTCTTGGCTCCGTTCTATTCAAGATAGAGCTAATTGAGAAGCTGGTGTACGGTGCGCTGCCTGTCGCCTTCTCTTCTTTGTCCTTCTTTAGCTCGTAGAACGGGCTCTTCTGGCTTCTAGAAGGAGATATGTCGGGGCTGGAGGCGCCGGAGACCACGTTGACTTCGATGTCGCGCTCGTCATGCGAGGACAGAGGGGAATCCATGGCGCTTAGTTCATCTTACGGGTCTGTGGAGAAATTTATCATTTATTTGGCAAAAATCAAAAAAAATCGTCCTTAAAGATTTGCAATTTTGAACATGAAACTACCGTGAGATTCACTCATATTAAATATAATGACCCGGATAACTCACGTCTTAAATCGAGTTTAGCTCGACATGTTTCGGGCTAATCCGTAGCCCTTCGTCTTCGGAGCAACGCGACTCAGCGGCTGCTGCAACACGCGCACGCGCGCGTTTAAGACGTGAGTTATCCGGGTCATTATATTTAAATCGTCCTTAACTCAGAAAAGCCGACCAAGTGCGAGTTGTCCTCGCGCACGAAGGGTTCCGTACCATTATCTATACTTACAACAAGACATTAGCAAAAACAACACGTTTGTTGTATTCAATATTTATTTTATTCGATTTAAGTATTTGCTGTTATAGCGGCAACAGAAATACATAATCTGTGAAAATTTCAACTGTCTAGCTATCACGGTTCATGACGGTCCGACGGACGGACAGCGGCATCTTAGTAATAGGATCCCGTTTTTACCCTTTGGTACGGAACCCTAAAAAAACACTATTAGGTTCTGACTGTTTAATTTAAGTTGGTATCATTTATCATTATTTTGTTCACTTTCAAATGTTTGTTTCCGGGTTTATTTTAAGACCCTTGTATAGAATCCTGTTGGGTTGGTTTTATAAAAATCCTAAAAACAATTACAATTTCATGTTTCAGTGAACCGTTGTGATGTAGATCTTACAAATATGTAATAAAGTATGTGAGTACAGCTTTTAACTTTAATCCAAAAAATACCACAAAAGTTAATAAAAAAAATGTTTTTTTGTAAAAATATAGGACTTTCTTCCAAGAATAATGTATAATTTATGTTCAAGCAGAGGATCACGGGTTCGAACCCGGGCTCGCACCTCTCAGTTTTTCGGCATTTTTTTTTAATTTACCATGAATTTTGCGCTAAAGGAAAAGATCATGAGGAAGCCTGCACACCCTATGAAGAAACCAATGTGTGTGTGAAGTTTCATTACTACTACTCTTCAACTTACTACATTCCAACCACTCTCATTATGTGAGGATGCCTATGCAAATGTAAGTTCCTTAATATCGCATGCCATTTGTAGATTTTAGTAACGCTAGTGTTATTTTTAAAATCTTATTGTACTTAAAATCCTGTGAAATAAATTATTTTGAATTTTGTGCACAACAGTAGGCGCATGATAAGACGAATATATAAAAAAGAGAGAACATTAAGATTTATCAAGACCCTCATTCTTTTTAGGGTTCCGAGCCAAAATGGCAAAAACGGAATTCTTATAGTTTCGTCAAGGCCGTCTGTCTGTCTGTCCGTATGTCACAGGCATTTACTCGATAACTACAAGATGTATATCCATGAAATTTGGAGTACAGATGTCTTCTCAAGCCGCTATTTGTTTGTAGTTAAATTACAAAAATAATATTTATAGGGGGGCACTCCATACACGTAACAGAAATTAAAAAAAAATTTTTTAACTCGCATCTGTGTGGCATATGAGCTGTCGAACTATGGTTCGACAGCTCTTTTGAAAAGATAGTAAGATTTCTCAAAAAACTTTTTCATTAAGTGAAGATTTGCGGAAATAATCGCTCCCAAAGTAGCAAAAATTGTGCCCCCCCCCTCTATCTTGTAAACCGTTTGTCCAAAAATATAATTATAAAAAATATGGAAAGGTAACGCTTAATAAATACTTTCAACGATAATTGGTTTAACATGATCGGATATACCGTTTTAGAGTTATTCCCGAAAAACTGCGCTTCTCAACAAAAGGACGTAAGTGCCGTGAAGATAGGCTCTTTTTCCGGTAATAGATTTTAACACTGTAGTAAGTGTTTTAATTGTGTTATAACGCACATAATATTACTTGTTTTTTTTCATAATGACTACGGAACCCTATCTTGGGCGTGTCCGACACGCTCTTGGCCGGTTTTTTAAAATTCAGCTGCCCTAAAAGTATATAATTCTTATTTTACAGCGGTATTAACCGCCGTCTGGCAAACGTAGCTAACTCCAAAATCTCACTAAAAATCCGTCTTGGCTCTTAACTAAGCCCTGTATTATTCAGGGGTCTTAAGTGCGTTATTGCCGGGCCCCGGGGGCTTCAATATCTGAAACCCCCTGAATAATAAATGAAGATTCAGAACTCCAAAAATGCGATATAATCGTATTAGGCTAATATAAGATTTCAAGGAAAACTGATTTTTGTCGTCGAATATTATCGTCTTTGGAAGGGTGGTGAAAATGCTTTTTAGGCAGATCGTGATGTTTTGAGATGGGTTTATGTAAATAATGTAGAAACAGACGTTTATATTAGAGAACTAGAAATTTAAGATTTTTTTTTAAATCTTTTTGTATTTTTTATTTCAATTCCAAATTTTTACTTTTACGGTCATCCCGTAAAACCGAAATTGAAATAACAAACTGAAATATAGATGATCCAGTGATGGTCTTATTTTTCTGTTTTTCTGTGCATCTATATTTCAGTTTGTATTTTCAACTAGAAATTTACCTAGCTATGTAGCTATGCTATGTGCCTAGACACATGTATTCACTCAGTTACGGGTAAGTACATACAATAGATATTCCCTGAGAATTTTTCGATGGTCTAGAAGACAAATGTACTAAGTATATATTTTATTTTAGTTTTATTTTGGCAAGAGTAAGCGGTAAGAGCATGCTTATTTGTATATTTGGCATTCAAATGTAAAAATTCTAAATTTTGTACTTAGCACATTTTTCTTCTAGACTATGACTCATCATCATCATCCCAGCCTATATACGTCCCACTGCAGGGCACAGGCCTCCCCTCAGAATGAGAGGGCTTGGGCCATAGTTCCCACGCGGGCCCAGTGCGGATTGGGAACTTCACACGCACCATTGAATTGCTTCGCAGGTTTGTGCAGGTTTCCTCACGATGTTTCCTTCACCGCAAAGCTCGTGTTAAATTTCAAATGTAACTCCGCACATGAATTTCGAAAAACTCAGAGGTGCGAGCCGGGGTTTGAACCCACGACCCTCTGCTTGCTTTCACGTCTAAACGGAGCGACGGATCGACGTGATTTTTGGCATAGAGATAGTTCATGGGTCAGAGAGTGACATAGACTACTTTTTATCCGAAATAATGCACAATTCCCGAGGAATAGCGCGATAACGATAACCAAGAGCTAGTTTACTATAATTCAACGAAAACCACAGCGCTCTCATTTGCGGATGCGATGTCATTTCGCGTCAAAAACCATGTATAGCGTAAATGCTCGTTATTTAAATTGAACCGTCGCGTCATTTTGCCCGTCGGCAAATCGAGTCGGACATTTATACACGAATTGGGACGATATCGGATATTTTGTACACTTTTCGGAATTGGAACTGTTCGGAGAATCAGGTTTTTAGCGGCGCTCCATTGCTGGAAAATGGACGATAGCTGCATTATCTGTAATGGATATCCTATCTCAATTCAAAGGGTAAAATGCTAGAGAATAAATTGTGCTTTAAAACGATTCAGATTTAGTGATTTTTATCTGGGTTTGAGTAGAACTTCTTCATATCATAATTATCACATTTTTGAATAAGTATTGAATCAGGCGTTACTTTGCGGATGTCCATATCAATTAACTAAAAGGTCATCATCATCATCATCATCCAGTAGACGTCCACTGCTGAACAAAGCCTCCCCTTAGAACGCCACAATGAACGACAACTGGCCATTTGCATCCACCGGTTACCCGCAATTCTCACGATGTCGTCAGTCCACCTAGTGGGAGCCCTGCCAACGCTTTTCTCCGCCAACGGTTATCTGTTCTTCATTTTTACAGCTATGTTGGTGACTTTAGTTCTTCGAGGAATTTCCGTATTCCGGATTCTATCGCGCAAAGAAACTCCAAGCATAGCTCTCTTCGTACGTCGTTGCGTGATTCTGAGCCTCTCCAAGAGGCAAAGAGTCAAGGACCACGTCTCAGAGCCATAAGTCATCCGGCAACACACACTGATCGAACACTCTAGTCTTCAGGCACTGCGGAATACCTACTGGACAAGAAGACATCACGAAGTTTCCCGAACGCTGCCCATCCGCGTTGGACTCTGTAGTATGGTATGACAGT
>NC_133496.1:3384595-3457613 GCF_025370935.1 Choristoneura fumiferana | reverse complement strand
TGACTAGCTAAGAGTATGCGAACTTTGGCGCTCCCATTTGAATCACAACCGTTTTCACTCTTCTTCCTGTCACACGATACAAAGAGGCTAGAAAGAGATAATGAATGCGATTGCGACCTTCAAAACCAGTTTTCATTGCAATCTCATCAACAGCAATGAGTATTGCATGACAAACCGACATTATAGTGTACCGATTCCGTCCAGGACAATACGATACGGTTTGTACTATGTGGCATGGGAAGACTGGCCTGCGCAAATGTTAAATGTGAGATAATTTTCGTGTCACAATGGAAATTATATTTAACAGATGAAACTTTCCGGAAATTTTCAAAAATTTCCGTGGGTATTCCAAAAAACACCCATGCTAAATTTCATGTTTCTAATCTTACCAGTTGAAATTTGAGGGTTTTATCTTGTTCCTGTGGGAATATGGCGATAAAATTAGTCTTTGTATTATTCCGGACTTTCAGCTATCTACACACCAAATTTAATCCAAATCCGACCAGCCGCTTTAGTGTGAGGGAGTAACAAACACACACAAGACATCACACATGGCCTCATCATCCCAGCCTGTATACGTCCCACTGCTGGGCACAGGCCTCCTCTCAGAACAAGAGGGTTGGGCATAGTTCCCACGCGGGCCCAGTGCGGATTGGAACTTCACACACACCATTAAATTGCTTCGCATGTTTGTGCAGGTTTCCTCACGAAGTTTTCCTTCACCGCAAAAGCTCGTGTAAATTTCAAATGTAGCTCCGCACATGAATTTCGAAAAACTCAGAGGTTGCGAGCCGGGTTTGAACCCACGACCCTCTGCTTGAGAGGCGATAGGTCAAACCACTAGGCACCACGGCTTCTTTCCAGTTGCGCAGAATAGTCTTTTTCAGCATGGCTTGCGATATCGATGTCGACTCGACAGCGATACCTCCTAGCCCCAGGCGGATCGCAATCCTCTTTGCGAACAATCGATACGTCGATACCACGATTCGAACCTAAAGTGAGAAAGCTTGTTTCCCGACAATAGACAATTCCCTCTATTTCCCTTTGATTCTCGCCAAAGTGATTTATTACTTTTTCTTTCTGTTTCTTGCTATTTTTAGAGTGCGAAGTTTATTTGTTTGTGTGCTGGTTCGTGTTTATTTAGAGCAGTGGGTAACTTATCTTTTCTTATAATTTACCTATAAGGTAGAATACTAAGTAAATAATATTATTATAATATCTTTCATAGAGGGCTTGAGAAGGATGTGGCTTACACCTTCTCCTTAAACATTGAGACATTTCCTTTGTTTTTATTCGCACGTATAATATGTATTATGGTTATATACACATATATATATATTGTAGTTTATGTATTATATTGTTTAAAAGACTGTATAGTAGCTTCCACAATTTTTTTACCCTTAAACTCACTCTTGTCAGACCCTATAACTGTTACTCCTCTCATCTTCTCAAGGTTGACTGGTAGAGATCCCTTAAAGGGATAAGTCCGCCTTTGTACAAGTATCTCAAAGTTTGTCAATTGTGTTTTGTTCTTTTTCTTTTGTACAATAAAAAGTTTACATACATACATAAGTAATTAGTTTTATTATATTTTAATTAGTTTAGTTTCGTTTATTTATTCATTCAATATAATACATAATAAATTACAAAATGTCAGTTACAAGTATCGATATTGAAGTCGTCAAAGGTAATATTAAATAAGATTAACAATAATATTACAAAACAAGATAAAAAAAAAACAGTTTTGTTCTCCACTAGGGATCGTCATAGTCTTATCAAAAGATAGTAAAATTATAATTAAAATAATAAAGTTAAAAATGTCAAGAACACAATATTATACCTTAAACAATAAATGGATAACAATTATAATTTACAATACAATTGATTCTCCATCGGGGATCGCCACAACTGAAATACAAAATCAGCACAAACCTGCGAAGCAATTCAAACCCTTTTATTCTGAGAGGAGGCCTGTGCCCAGCAGTAGGACGCATAAAGGCTGGGATGAAGATAACGATGACATTACATTTATCAATAAAAAATCTATTAAACACGCTTTTATTTGTACTTATAAATACTCCTTTACTAAACTTAGGGCTCTCTCATTCTCAATTTGAGTCCTTGGCCACTATGGAACCCTTTCGAAGTACACCATCCACCATCTTGCTCGCTAATCCTGCCGAGAAGCAGCAGTGCTTGCACTGTTCTGTTTCGGCGTGGAGAGTAAGACGCCGGTGAAATTACTGGCGCTTGAGGTATCCCATCTTAGGTCTCTAGGTTGGCAATGCATCTGCATTACCCCTGGTGTTGCAGATGTTTATGGGCAGTGGTGATCTCTTACCATCAGGACATCCTGCTCGTTTGCCATCGAGTCGAATAAAAAAAAATCTTAACAACATTATTTTCTATGACAATAGAACATTCGAATCGAATGTTGTGAAAGCCATTATGGCGGTTATGTGATGCCGTAGAAATCAAAGTTGACTGTACAGCAGTGAGACGTACATACATAGACTTGTGGTAAATTTCATGGAAATTTGTTGGTTAGGTTAGGTTATTAATCTAGGTATAACCTATCCTAACCAACTTTAAAAACCGAAAAGCCCCGACATTGTCATTTTAAGGTTCAATATCTCGAAAACACCTGAACTGAGAACCATGACAAAAAACTGCCTTTCACGTAAAGGAAACTGCATCGAAATTGATTTATCCGTTTACCAGCTACGATGCCACAAACAAACAGACAGCCGTTAATGTCAAACTTATAACACTCCTCCTGCGTCGGGGCTTAAAAAACCACGGTATATGTGTTTGTTTGTATACTAATAACCTTAACCCGTGCTTTAACCGTGTGCGTGCCGGTAACGAGTTAACCGGGGTCCGGTTACCAATTTATTTAACCCTCACGTGCTGTTTAATCACCTCGTTACGGATTATAATTATGAGATTTACTTTTTTCTAAGTTATACATACTATATGTATATAGACAGACCAACAAATGTGTAAAAACGGGGCCTGTTGTAGTTGTCTCAGCCTAATACATCCCACTGCAGAGCACAGACCTCATCTCAGAATGCGAGGGCTTGGGCCAAAGTTCCCGCGCGGGCCCAAGGTGGATTGGGAACTTCGCACACACCATTGAATTGCTTCACAGTTTTTTGAAGGTTCCCTCACGATGTTTTCAATCACCGTAAAGCTCCTCGTAAATTTCAATGGAATTTCGCAAAATTCAGAGGTGCGAGCCGGGGTTTGAACCCACGATCCGCTGCTTGAGATGCCATAGGGCAAACCACTAGGCCACCACGGCTCACTTGGCCATCAGTGGCTCTCTTGTAGTATCAGTAATGAATAAACTATTCTTTAAACAAGCTTACGTTTCCTTCACGCTCACCACGACACTCTAACGCATACTTAAGTATTAATCATAATAATCATTGTTTTCATAGGTACCCAGGACCCTTAGGACATTAAGTTATTTTATGTTTGAAAAATAAGTAGTTTTGACTGAAAGTAAGTTTAGATCGAATTAGACAAAGCTAATTCCATAAGAAATATTATCATTTAGAAAAATCTTTATTTTTACCATAAATTTAAAACAACACAATAAATAGATGAAATAAAAATTAGTACAATAAAAATCATTTAAATTAATTATTTTCTTTTTGCTTTTTTTATTTTAAATATTTTATTACTATACAAAAAAAAATACATTCTGTAACAATTTCCTCCAGTTTTATAACGTACGTTTTTGTTTGTACTCGTTACTTGTGCAAAATAATGATTTCTGATTCTTATTCTTTACTCAAAGTGCTACGAGCGCTCTACGGTGCTACGCCGTAGCTCCGTCGTAGCCGCAGCGCGTAGCAAAACTAAATAAATAATAATCATGGAACACTTGACACCAATTGACTTAGTTCCAAAGTAAGCTACGATAATGGGTACTAGGCAACGGATAAACATACTGAAATAGATAGATACATACTTAAATATTAAACACCCAAGACTCGAGAACAGACATTCGTATTTTTCATATAAAAATCTGCACCGACCGGGGATTGAACCCGGGACTTCGAGCTTCGTAGTCAGGCTCTCTAACCACTGGACAATCGAAGCTAATACAAATAGACGAATTAATAGCAAACCTAATTAGTAATATAAGCGAAGAGTCGAAAAATCAACAGTACTTATGTTCTAAACATTCTATTGTTTTTTTCGTCTTGAAAATACCCAATCTCGTAATCGAATCGCTAAAAACTAAACTTGAAACTTCAAAGCTTTAAAAAAAGATAATTGGCACCAATTAGGTGCCCCAACCTCCAGGCTATACTACTAAACCCTTCGACAAAGGCTAATTAGAAAAACGCCAATAGCCATAAAATCGATAAAGAAAAAAAGCCCCCGTAATCCAAAGTTGCGAATTCAAATTCCATTACAGGCTCGGAATGGAAGAAACCGCGTGATTGGTCGGCTCACCGCGCCCTGATTGGCCGGGGCTCTGACCCCGCCCCCCTAGTGGGGTATAAAAATCGATGCTCGCACAGGAGCTCTCTACTCTTTTTTTGCAGCGTCGCGAGACAGTTCTCGCTTCGTAATAATGGCATTTGCTGCTTTTATAGCTTAAAGTGTTTAGTTGTTGCCTTTTGTCGGATAACACAGCTAGAGATGGCTTTTAACTTATTGGTAGTGCTGTTTGGAGACGTTTTAGCGAGGCGCTTGCACGGACAAAGGCTTTAAGATCGCGATCCGTGTCTAAAATGGATTTTGCGTAGGTACTGCAATCTGCACTGAACTTTTAACATTAATTGTTACAAGCAGCGAACAGCGACCTAACTACCGATATAGGATGCCAATTGAGTTGATTTTCCTGCTATTGTATTTAGTATGTAATGTGTGTGTAAACACTTTATTATACATAAAACACAAAAATAATATATGAAAACCGGCCAAGTGCGGGCCGGACTCGCGCACGAAGGGTTCCGTACCTTTTATACAACATTCATTAGACATTAGCAAAAAGTGGCAAAAAAATCACGTTCGTTGCATGGGCGCCCCCTTAAATATTTATTTTATTCTGTTTTTAGTATTTGTTGTTATAGCGGCCACAGTAATACATAATCTGTGAAAATTTCAACTGTCTAACTATCACGATTCATGAGATACAGACGGACAGACAACGAAGTCTATTTTCCGTTTTTACCCTTTGGGTACAAAACCCTAAAAAAAACAACAATACAAAAAGAGTACAAAGGCGAACTTATCCCTAAAAGGGATCTTTTCAAGCTAACCTGGTTTAGTTTAGTTTACTTAAGTTGATTTACTTGTATTTATTACAAATAGAAAATCGTGCACCTCTGAGTTTTTCGAAATTCATGTGCGGAGTTACATTTGAAATTTACCACGAGCTTTGCGGTGAAGGAAAACATCGTGAGGACCTGCACACCTGCGAAGCCAATTCAATGGTGTGTTGAAGTTCCAATCCGCACGGGCCGCGTGGGAACATGGCCAAAGCCCTCTCATTCTGAGGGGAGGCCTGTGCCCTGCAGTGGGACGTATATAGGCTGGGATGATGAGAAAATCGTGCAAATGAATTGTTTATTTTGAATTCGGTATAGGCTTGTTCCCGCTCGGTCTTTAAAGTGAACGATTCGATCTAGTTCGTTCGGTCGATTGAACTAGTTGACTGAGTTAAGTTAGAGGTTCGAGGTCTGGAAATGAATGGAAATCGGTACGGTATACGCTAGAAAAACACCGAAATAAACTGTTAGAGGTGGCAACTTTCTGCATCTATGTACTCTGTAGTAATTACGGTCGATTCACAAGATCAGGCACGAACTGCAGGTGGAAGGACCTTGTGCAAGGTCCGCCCGGATTGCTACCAACCATCTTGCTCGCTAATCCTGCCGTGAAGCAGCAGTGCTTGCACTGTTGTTGTTTCGGCGTGGAGAGTAAGACAGCCGGTGAAATTACTGGCACTTGAGGTTCCCATCTTTAGGCCTCTAGGTTGGCAACGCATCTGCCAATACCCCTGGTGTTGCACATGTTTTATGGGCGGTGGTGATCTCTTACTACCAGGAGACCCACGTGCTCGTTTGCCATCCAGTCGAATAAAAAAAAACAATGAATGGATTGAACGAAAGCGCAATGAACATTTTTTAAGGAAATTACGTGTAAAAGTGCCCATTGCGGCCTATTTACTGAATAAATCATTGAAATTTGAACATATAATTTTGAGTTGTCATTTTTCATTTTTATTAATGACAGTAAATCCTAATTGTACCCAAGGTGTACTACTTCAATTCAAAATAAAAGTATATTTATCCTGACAGCCGTAGTGGCCTTGTGGTTTGACCTATAGACTCTTAAGCAGAGGAATCGTGGGCTCGCACTTCTGAGTTTTAGATATTCATGTTTGATATTACGCGCTTTACGGCGGAAGGAAAACATCGTGAGGAAACCTGCATAAACCTGCGAAGCAATTCAATAGTGACAGTTGGCATTGATCACTTTTTACAATGTGGTCTAATTCTAACTAAATCCTAACTAGGTCTAGACTAAACTAGATCCTAACGCTGACAGGTGACAGAAGACACTACGGTTTAAAAATTAAAACCCAACTATAACCAATCCCTTCTAAATAGGTGTCTTAAATCGAAAATACAAACTGAGACATGGATGCACAGAAACACCAGAAAAAAGTCCAGCGCTGGGAATCGAGCCAGGTCCTCAGTATTCTGTGCTGCGTGCCATACCCTACACCACCACTGGACAAAAATACATAAAATCCAAATAACCAATCATAAGGTGTCTTAAATTCGCCTATTTTATGAAAAGAAAAAATATATAAAAATAAACAGTGTTTTTTTTGACCAAAGCCAATTGGTCTTATAAGGGTTGCCCTAAAAGATGCGGAACTCTAAAAATACCAAAAGCTACGGCAAGCCACTGTATTTAACAAACAAACTTAAGACCCTCTGCACCAATCGATGCTACTCTAACACCTCTGGCTTCTCCTCTAGCATTCCGCCCTTATATCAAATCGGCTAAAACGATAAGTAACCTCTTAACTTCACATAGACCGAGATTTTCGGGTGGCACAAGTAACAGGAAGAAGCGGAATCAATACTCGTATGATATTGATTATTGTCGCTTTTACCTTGAAACAGCTGGGCTAATTTTAATAAAATTTGGGATGTTGACAGCTGGATCTCTAGAATAATGCATTTGCTTATTATAATGATATTCCCTCAAATCGAGACAATACGCATGTAAAATTTCGAAATCTCAATGTTGTGTACGGTTTTACATTTTACTGTCATCCAACTTACACACTTTATTTATACCAAATTTCAAACCAATCATTTAAAAGTAATATATATGCAAGGTTTTAAGCATTAAAATTAAAAATATGCGAGGTACGTTAAATAAAAGCTTGTAAAAAGCTTGTACATTGTGAGTAAATATGTGGCCTGACATGAAGCTCGCTTGCCAATTCACCGTATAATAAATAAATCGATTATTCATAAGGTGCAATAAAAAGTAAAGTACTTTACTAGCTGATGCCCGCGGCTGCTATCCTTCGGGATATACGTAATTTTTCCGGAATAAAAAGTATCCTACAATATCCTTTCTCGCGCTATTTCCACCAAATTTCATCTAAATCGTTTTGTGGTTTAAGCGTGAATAACAGGCAGACACAGAGAGACACACACTTTCGCATTTATAATACTAGTAAGGAAAAATGTAAGACGATCAAACTACAACTGCCAGGAAACAATGATGCAGCCAGGGTGAAGAATTTTAATCATAATTATCAGCCATAGGACGTCCACTGTTGTTGGACCTCCAGCTGCATCGATTGGACGGACGCAGCTTGCATCCACCGTGAACCCGTGACTTTAACCAGGTCATGCCGTCCATCTCGTTGGTGGACGTCCTACGCTGCGCTTGCCGATCCGCGAAATTATTAATTATAACCGAAATCTGAACTTCTTTTGCCTTAGACCACGGTATAAGGGCGTTAAATAATTTATAACAGAAGGGCTCTCCCCTCAAGACGGCGATTCGCCGTATTGTCGTACTGAGGGGGGGGAGGAGCTAATCTCTTTACGGACAAATTAAGGCTCTTAGGAATTGGATGAATTATTATACTAGTTATATTAAAGTCTGTTACGTATAAAGCAAAAATACAAACAATGGAACATAGAACCTCCTCCTTTTTTTGAAGTCGGTTAAAAATAAGAACAAAATGGACTATCATCGCTTAGATAAACATTTTGTTTTAGAACTACTTACTTTACAAAACCACGGGTATAAAAACCTATGGCGTACTTTCCTTTGACATGCTCGTGGTATTATGCGTTTTAGTATCAATTAAGACCACAGACACAGCAAAGTATAGGGTAAAACGATAATAACTGATCAAAATTACTTTGTAATGTAAACATTTTGCAGTTGGAATTTATTTTTAGAGACCCTCAGAGTGTGAGTTCGACTTGCACTTAGCCAGTTTTCATTTAGAAGCTCTTATTTAACTTAAACTTACCAACCTTCATATTTTTTTGTTTCCAATATTGCAACTTAATGTTGATCCAATGAGGGCTTATCGCGTATGAATTCGCCACTAGAGGCGCTAGTGTAGCGTGGGTCTCCGAAAATGTCAAATCTATAGTTTTTGGGTGAGCTACGCGGGTTTATTTATAATTAGCATCATTTTGTGAATATTTTTGCAATTTCAAATTAATTATACAAATATGCGTTCCGGAATGATGTCTGTGTTTTGAGACAGTTTTGTCTTTCGGAAACCTTTGTCCTCCCTTTTTTCCGAACAAAACGGGGACTATGCAACACGTGGCATGTCGATATTTTTATGATACGGTTTAAGGTGTATTAAATATAATTTTAATCTAAACTTTGTTTTCACGCCCGTAATAACAGACTTTGAAAGCCATACTTAAAAACCTCACGCCAACAGTGCGCCATCTAGTGAGACAAAAAACGATAGCCTCATTGCAGCTTGTATTAAAAACATAAAACTAAAATTTCAGTCTTAGATTAATTTGATAAAATTTGTTCCTCATTATACTGATAATGGGAATAAACTTCAATTAAAAGCCTGCTGAAATTACTAAATAAAAATAACAAACACAAATTAAAACATACGTAACAATAACGACCTTCTAAAACACGACGTCTTGAAAAACGCACCCCTAAATCTCAAACGTCAAAACGCATTTTTTCTTAATTAGCACAGACCATGGAACACGGTTAAACAGCCAGCGAATTAAAAAGTTGGCTAAGATGGCGGTGACAGGACACGGATCCAAAATGTCGGACATCGAGTAATTAAGAAGGGGAATTTGTAAATTTGAAATATGACTCCTGCCGCGAGCAAATTGTCATTTATAAAGCTGTTATGTTAGACGTGGATTTTCTTGTCTCTACTCTCAAATTGCAAGATTTGTCGGCACTTTTGATTGACTGAGTCCAATTTCTGACAGATCAGTTAAAAGCTAATATTGCAGATGCGTTGCCGACCTAGAGGCCTAAGATGGAAATACCTCAAGTGCCAGTCATTTCACCGGCTTACTCTCCACCCTGAAACACAACAGTGCAAGCACTGCTGCTTCACGGCAGGATTAGCGAGAAAGATGGTGGTAGCAATCCGGGCGGACCTTGCACAAGGTTCTACCACCTGCAAACTAAACTATAAACTATATTCAAACTGTTGAATAAGGCTTCGATAGCAAATAGCCCTAAAGTGCCGTAACCGAGTGGCAACCGACGATCTTACGGTGGCCAGGCGGAGCGTTCACTAGCTAATTGACGCTAGCTGACTAAACCGGTCCATTTACGTCATTATCGTCAAGTTACTAAACTCTAGTTAACGGTAAGAAAGGTTAATAAGAGAAATAGAAACGCTACGCAAGCTAGAAGCACGGAGCTGCCATATGGCTAAAAATACCTCTATTGATTTTGCTACCGCAGTCTGCAAGTTAATAGGTCAATTATCCATACTAATATTATAAATGCGAAAGTATGTTGTGTTGTATGTTGTCCGTCTTTCACGTCGAAACGGAGCGATGGATCGACGTAATTTTTGGCATAGAGAAAATTGATGGGCCAGAGAGTGACATAGGCTATCCTTTATCCCAGAAAAATGCACAGTTCCCGAGGGAACAGCGCGCGATAACCGACTTCCACGCGGGCAAAAGCTAGTTGTTAATAAATAGATTATTCTTCACTAGTGTGTATTAGGCATCATAATTTACTGAAATCTTTAAAAACACAAAAACTATCTTCGAAGCACCTAGCAATACACTGAAACAATTACCTACTTTGCTCACCCGCTACTTTTTGCAAGAAATGTGTGTTCATGCAGTTCCTCCACCTCCACACTGTTAGAACACACAGAAATCACACAAACTCATCTATCAACACCACCACACTACACTGACGCGTTTCGAACTCAACCAGAGCTCATCTTCAGAGCAACACAACCGTTCACCATGCTACCAGATGTTAGTCTAACATTTGCTGTTTGATTTGTGAGTTTTCTTACAGTGTGGGGGTGGAGGAACCGCATGAACACACATTTCTTGCATAAACGTAGCTATTATAAAGGTAATTGTTTCAGTTCATGATATAGATCTCCGCAAAGTAACGCCTGATTCATTAAATTACCTAGCAATGCCAAAAACAATCTTCCACCGGTGCAGAAAAACCTTTGTTGAGAGAAACTGATTTACAATGTTATTCAAGTCAAGGATCACGGGAATGAGCTCCCCAGTTTAATAGACGTCTAATTTCAATAGGCTTTCTATCCCATCATGTAAGTAGCTCGTCCAGCACTCGCAAGCGAGTAGCTCGCCCGTCCCAATGCGCCTGCGGCCGTCTAATCGATGGACATTATCCGCCACGGGCGGCAAGTGGCTAGTTACTGGCTCTTGAATAGCGCTTGAGGATTACCGGAGTGTAAGCATAACATTCATTATATAACTAGCAGTGGCGTGGCTCCGCAACAAATCGTTGTTTTTATATTTGTCGGTGGCCGATTGTAAAATCCGCCAGATCACGAAATTCCTTGGCATATCGTGAAATGGCGCCATTTCATGAGGGACATCCGCCATATCGTTCAAAACTCACCGTTTAACGATTTGCCTAGTGACGTTGACAATGTTTTCCTTCACCGTAAAGCTCGTGGTAAATTTCAAATGTAATTTCGCACATGAATTTCGAAAAACTCACGAGTTGCGAGCCGGGGTTTGAACCCACGATCCTCGGCTTGAGAGGCCATAGGTCAAACCACTCGGCCACCACGGCTTTTGAGTTGGTAGCATACTCAGCGCTTAAAGCCAAGACATGCGGGTTCGAACCTCATCCAGCGCAAACATTTTGTTTTCCTTTTAAAAAAAAACTTTGTTTCTCTTAAGCAAAAACTAATAAAAACAAATAACACGTCAGTAGTTTCTACATTACTACGAAAACAACCCAGGCATAAAAGACCCTGAGATCATTACCGGCATTACCCCTAATCAGAACAAGCCCCCTTTACGGCTTTTATCAGCAGAATGGGGTAAATGTCGGGGTAAATGCGGCAACCCCTGTTCGGACAAACGAGGACGGACGGACGGCTTGTACGACACGGCACTTGACGGGGCAAATTGACAGTGGTTGTGGAGCTTATTTTAGACGGTTGTAAAGACGAGACAGATTCAGTTAGAGAATGGTTTGACGTATTCAAAATGAGGAAGCTCCAAGAACTAATAAATAATGAGTCGCCTAGGGATATTTTTTTTTGAGCGGCGGCGCGTGTTTCGTCAACCGCCGAGTCGCGTGCTCCCTTGAAGAAGGACTACGAAATAGCCCGAAACATGTCGAGCTAAACCCGATTAAAGACGTGAGTTATCCGTTACAATATCAATTAATATCCCTAGACAGTTTTGAACATTCCAATATAGGCATTCTAGAACTGAGACAAAAGATCAAATCTGTCTAGGGATAATGGGTATCCCAAGACCTTTTTGAGAAAACCTAATATGAAAACCGACCTACCTCGATAGCATAGCATCGTTGGTTCCAAAATGGTTAGCAGCTAACGCTGCCTCTAGCACATTGCTCTCCCTTCTTGGCTCCGTTCTATTCAAGATAGAGCTAATTGAGAAGCTGGTGTACGGAGCGCTGCCTGTCGCCTTCTCTTCTTTGTCCTTCTTTAGCTCGTAGAACGGGCTCTTCTGGCTTCTAGAAGGAGATATGTCGGGGCTGGAGGCGCCGGAGACCACGTTGACTTCGATGTCACGCTCGTCTTGCGAGGAGAGAGGGGAATCCATGGCGCTTAGTTCATCTTACGGGGTCTGTGGAGAGAATTTATCATTTATTTGGCAAAAATCAAAAAAATCGTCCTTAAAGATTTGCAATTTTGAACATGAAACTACCGTGAGATTCACTCATATTAAATATAATGACCCGGATAACTCACGTCTTAAATCGAGTTTAGCTCGACATGTTTCGGGCTAATCCGTAGCCCTTCGTCTTCGGAGCAACGCGACTCAGCGGCTGCTGCAACACGCGCACGCGCGCGTTTAAGACGTGAGTTATCCGGGTCATTATATTTAAATCGTCCTTAACTCAGAAAAGCCGACCAAGTGCGAGTTGTCCTCGCGCACGAAGGGTTCCGTACCATTATCTATACTTACAACAAGACATTAGCAAAAACAACACGTTTGTTGTATTCAATATTTATTTTATTCGATTTTAAGTATTTGCTGTTATAGCGGCAACAGAAATACATAATCTGTGAAAATTTCAACTGTCTAGCTATCACGGTTCATGACGGTCCGACGGACGGACAGCGGCATCTTAGTAATAGGATCCCGTTTTTACCCTTTGGGTACGGAACCCTAAAAAACACTATTAGGTTCTGACTGTTAAAATTTAAGTTGGTATCATTTATCATTATTTTGTTCACTTTCAAATGTTTGTTTCCGGGTTTATTTTAAGACCCTTGTATAGAATCCTGTTGGGTTGGTTTTATAAAAATCCTAAAACAATTACAATTTCATGTTTCAGTGAACCGTTGTGATGTAGATCTTACAAATATGTAATAAAGTATGTGAGTACAGCTTTTAACTTTAATCCAAAAAATACCACAAAAGTTAATAAAAAAAATGTTTTTTTGTAAAAATATAGCACTTTCTTCCAAGAATAATGTTCATGTTCAAGCAGAGGATCACGGGTTCGAACCCGGGCTCGCACCTCTCAGTTTTTCGGCATTTTTTTTTAATTTACCATGAATTTTGCGCTAAAGGAAAAGATCATGAGGAAGCCTGCACACCCTATGAAGAAAACCAATGGTGTGTGTGAAGTTTCATTACTACTACTCTTCAACTTACTACATTCCAACCACTCTCATTATGAGAGGATGCCTATGCAAATGTAAGCTCCTTAATATCGCATGCCATTTGTAGATTTTATTAACGCTAGTGTTATTTTTAAGATCTTATTGTACTTAAAGTCCTGTGAAATAAATTATTTTGAATTTTGTGCACAACAGTAGGCGCATGATAAGACGAATATATAAAAAAGAGAGAACATTAAGATTTATCAAGACCCTCATTCTTTTTAGGGTTCCGGAGCCAAAATGGCAAAAACGGAATTCTTATAGTTTCGTCAAGGCCGTCTGTCTGTCTGTCCGTATGTCACAGGCATTTTACTCGATAACTACAAGATGTATATCCATGAAATTTGGAGTACAGATGTCTTCTCAAAGCCGCTATTTAGTTTTGTAGTTAAATTACAAAAATAAATATTTATAGGGGGGGCACTCCATACACGTAACAGAAATTGAAAAAAAAATTTTTTTTAACTCGCATCATTGTGTGGCATATGAGCTGTCGAACTATGGTTCGACAGCTCTTTTGAAAAGATAGTAAGATTTCTCAAAAACTTTTTTCATTAAGTGAAGATTTGCGGAAATAATCGCTCCCAAAGTAGCAAAAATTGTGCCCCCCCCCTCTATCTTGTAAACCGTTTGTCCAAAAATATAATTATAAAAAATATGGAAAGGTAACGCTTAATAAATACTTTCAACGATAATTGGTTTTAACATGATCGGATATACCGTTTTAGAGTTATTCCCGAAAAACTGCGCTTCTCAACAAAAGGACGTAAGTGCCGTGAAGATAGGCTCTTTTTCCGGTAATAGATTTTAACACTGTAGTAAGTGTTTTAATTGTGTTATAACGCACATAATATTACTTGTTTTTTTTTCATAATGACTACGGAACCCTATCTTGGGCGTGTCCGACACGCTCTTGGCCGGTTTTTTAAAATTCAGCTGCCCTAAAAGTATATAATTCTTATTTTAAAAATAAACTGTATTTACAGCGGTATTAACCGCCGTCTGGCAAACGTAGCTAACTCCAAAATCTCACTAAAAATCCGTCTTGGCTCTTAACTAAGCCCTGTATTATTCAGGGGTCTTAAGTGCGTTATTGCCGGGGCCCCGGGGGCTTCAATATCTGAAACCCCCTGAATAATAAATGAAGATTCAGAACTCCAAAAATGCGATATAATCGTATTAGGCTAATATAAGATTTCAAGGAAAACTGATTTTTGTCGTCGAATATTATCGTCTTTGGAAGGGTGGTGAAAATGCTTTTTAGGCAGATCGTGATGTTTTGAGATGGGTTTATGTAAATAATGTAGAAACAGACGTTTATATTAGAGAACTAGAAATTTAAGATTGTTTTTTTTTTTTTAAATCTTTTTGTATTTCTTATTTCAATTCCAAATTTTTACTTTTACGGTCATCCCGTAAAACCGAAATTGAAAATACTTACAAACTGAAATATAGATGATCCAGTGATGGTCTTATTTTTCTGTTTTTTCTGTGCATCTATATTTCAGTTTGTATTTTCAACTAGAAATTTACCTACTATGTAGCTATTCTATGTGCCTAGACACATGTTTTCACTCAGTTACGGGTAAGTAATTCCCTGAGAATTTTTCGATGGTCTAGAAGACAAATGTACTAAGTATATATTTTATTTTATTTTTATTTTGGCAAGAGTAAGCGGTAGAGCATGCTTATTTTGTATATTTGGCATTCAAATGTTAAAAATTCTAAATTTTGTACTTAGCACATTTGTCTTCTAGACTATGACATCATCATCATCATCCCAGCCTATATACGTCCCACTGCAGGGCACAGGCCTCCCCTCAGAATGAGAGGGCTTGGGCCATAGTTCCCACGCGGGCCCAGTGCGGATTGGGAACTTCACACGCACCATTGAATTGCTTCGCAGGTTTGTGCAGGTTTCCTCACGATGTTTTCCTTCACCGCAAAGCTCGTGGTAAATTTCAAATGTAACTCCGCACATGAATTTCGAAAAACTCAGAGGTGCGAGCCGGGGTTTGAACCCACGACCCTCTGCTTGCTTTCACGTCTAAACGGAGCGACGGATCGACGTGATTTTTGGCACAGAGATAGTTCATGGGTCAGAGAGTGACATAGGCTACTTTTTATCCCGAAATAATGCACAATTCCCGAGGTAATAGCGCGATAACGATAACCAAAAGCTAGTTTACTATAATTCAACGAAAACCACAGCGCTCTCATTTGCGGATGCGATGTCATTTCGCGTCAAAAACCATGTGATAGCGTAAATGCTCGTTATTTAAATTAAACCGTCGCGTCATTTTGCCCGTCGGCAAATCGAGTCGGACATTTTATACACGAATTGGGACGATATCGGATATTTTGTACACTTTTCGGATTGGAAATGTTCGGAGAATCAGGTTTTTAGCGGCGCTCCATTGCTGGAAAATGGACGATAGCTGCATTATCTGTAATGGATATCCTATCTCAATCCAAAGGGGTAAAATGCTAGAGAATAAATTGTGCTTTAAAACGATTCAGATTTAGTGATTTTTATCTGGGTTTGAGTAGAACTTCTTCATATCATAATTATCACATTTTTGAATAAGTTATTGAATCAGGCGTTACTTTGCGGAGGTCCATATCAATTAACTAAAAGGTCATCATCATCATCATCATCCAGAAGACGTCCACTGCTGAACAAAAGCCTCCCCCTTAGAACGCCACAATGAACGACAACTGGCCATTTGCATCCACCGGTTACCCGCAATTCTCACGATGTCGTCAGTCCACCTAGTGGGAGCCCTGCCAACGCTTTTCTCCCCCAACGGTTAACTATTCTTCATTTTTACAGCTATGTTGGTGACTTTAGTTCTTCGAGGAATTTCCGTATTCCGGATTCTATCTCGCAAAGAAACTCCAAGCATAGCTCTCTTCGTACCTCGTTGCGTGATTCTGAGCCTCTCCAAGAGGCAAAGAGTCAAGGACCACGTCTCAGAGCCATAAGTCATCCGGCAACACACACTGATCGAACACTCTAGTCTTCAGGCACTGCGGAATACCTACTGGACAAGAAGACATCACGAAGTTTCCCGAACGCTGCCCATCCGCGTTGGACTCTGTAGTATGGTATGACAGTATTTGTAAATGCTGTCCACGATGTTTGTTATCTGTATTGATTGAATCTATGCGAGGTCGGACTGAATGTATGGCTGACGATAGTGACAATAAACGTTATAGCTAAAAAGAAGTGATAATTGTTTTAATCACAATACAGACTCTTCGGGCGACCTCTTTGTCGAAGTTGGACCTGCCCAATTGGACAATTTGAAAACGTACAGTCATGTACAAAGACAAGGCCAAGATTACAAATATCTTACGTATATTATTACAAAATTAATTTCTGAAAACTCTTTTTTAAAAATACTAGTAGGTATTTGAAACCATAATTTCCGGTGTTTAAAATAAAGTTAGGTCAAGATTGTTTATCTTATCTCTTTTATTGTTAAAAAATCCAAAGCATATTATTTGTATGACTAATTTTCGGTTTTGCAAAACATTTTATTTATCTATTTATTTTCAAATACCAGTGTTAAATGCCCAACTTTTTGCACTCCCAATATCTTGGCTATATTTTTCTAATGTTCTTTACGAAGTAAATCGTTGGTTAAATTAAAAATATGGTTCACGTTAAAATTGCCTTCAACTTTAACCTACACGATCCACCGTAACTAAGTACATTATCAGTTGGAACATTAAGTTAACTTAATAGTTAAGTTTACGAGCGGGGCGTGCCGTTAACTGCGAAAAATTGTTAAATAACTACCCCTAATCATGTAATTGCGTTAACTAGTAACATTAAACTGCTGACCTTTTGTGAACTTGGCCAAATTAGTTTGCTTTAATTTAGCGATTAGGTAGGTAGGTATACTTAGTTTTGGCGAAGAAATCTTTATGGTTTTGTTCAATCTGTCTAGGCGTTATATTTATGTAGGTCAAAGATATGTTTACACTTTACATATTTCCCGTCAATTTGTGTTTGAAGTTTTGTATATATTTTGGACCAATTGATAAATCGGCTATTTTCCATAATGCCCGGGCACTTAAACGTTGACTGATAGATATCCTTTAAATGCATAAGTTTTCCTTTGTACGTATATCTCAAACATTTTATTTGTTTAGTTTTGTACAATAAAGGGTTCACATACATACATTGTAGCTAAGGTTATGGTTATATCACTGATTGTTTGTTTGTTTTTAATTATTTAATTGTTTTTTAACATATCGAACTAGCAACTGCCGACATTAGCTAATAAATTAAAAAAAATACTCCCACGTTAGTCTATGTTGTCTGTGGTAACCGAACACCACAGATAATCGCGAGCTCGACCGCGACGCGAGTAATCGATATTTTATCGAATCGATTAACTTTTTCTAACTTTTAAGCTGTTGGCAAAATATGAATTAATTAGAAATTTGAGATGGACGGTATTTAAACACCTGCCGTTTTTTAAAAGCTTTATGATAAAGTTTTGATGGGGCTCAGAGCTTTTTAAAATAAAATAAGCAGAGGTTTTTTTGACAGTGGCTACAAATAAGTGCACCAAATTGAATATTTATTTATTTTACTTCATACAATTTATTACAAGAATAATAGAGAAGCCCTTAAACAACATCGTCACTGTCCCAATATTTGGCATCTTTAATCTTATGTCTTTAGCAATAGAGATGATAGCACGGTGCCATCTATTGGGTATTCGCGTGTCGAGCACTGGGACGTTTACTTTATATATATATTTATGGAATAGGGGGAAAACGAGCAAACGGATCGCCTGATGGTAAGCGATTACCGTCGCCCATGGATACCTGCTACAGCAGAAGAGTCACAAGTATATAACAACAACAACGTAGTAAGTATATTATTGTACATAGCATATTATGATGATAAATCCTTTATTCTCTGTATTTAGGTTACGCTTTTATTACAGTCTTAAACTCGATAACAAACTAAGTAGTGTCTTAATTAGTCCGTTAAGGGCACTTAGCCTGTAAACCCTGCCATCCAACGTCACCGCGGTTGACGTGTAAAGGCAGCTGTCCACGATAACATCGCAACTTAACACCGGAAAATGGGAATAACCCCTTACATACTAATCGAGGCGACTCTCACACCGAACTGGATAGTTGTCAACATGAAAGCTTGAAACCCACTGACAGTACCCCGCGCCGCGCCGCGCCTGCACCGCTGTCAGTGGGTTGCGAGTTTAAAATAGTTCTAAGACATCTCTAACAAATATATTTTAGCTTCCAAAACCAGATTAGTTTTTAGCTAACTTTAAAAGAAAAATTTTGTTGTAACTAAAACTGCTACAGGGGGCTACTACGAAATTAGAAAATCGAAGTTCGTATCGTACCGTCCCTCTTACTCTCGTATTAAATAATATAGGCATCAGCGGGACGGCAAGATACGAAGTCCGAATTTTGTACTTCGTAGTATAGGGTCTGATACTTAATACACTAACAAAACAAATGATAATTTTTACCAGAACCCGGAATATTCACGGCATTTTTGATCTGTCACAGTGACTTCTCACTTATCGACTCTACCTACATGATATCAATAATGACTATCGTAAAATAATAATCGTAATCTATTTTTTAAATTAGAAATTGTTAACTATTCATTGTTTTCATTACTGCTCAAATACCGAGTCGGTTTTGCCCTGACCAAGCTAATTCACTTCCATGATAAAATTAAGCGAATTCATTTTGTAACAAATAAAGTTATAGTTAATAATGTTATGCATATTTCAATTATGCAAATTTTCACCAATTAAACCCAATTTTTTTACCTAGCGCCAGTGGTATTTTCAATTGTTAAAAATTAGGTTTCGGCTGTAATGCTCGTGAAAGTTGCGGAAAACCGGTGCATGCAAGTGGCGAGTTGTCGTTCATTGTGGCGTTCTAA
Source organism: Choristoneura fumiferana (assembly GCF_025370935.1). NCBI lineage: Eukaryota > Metazoa > Arthropoda > Insecta > Lepidoptera > Tortricidae > Choristoneura > Choristoneura fumiferana. Next base: position 3,438,270 of record NC_133496.1, on the reverse strand, counting down.
AGGGGAGGCCTTGGTCCAGCAGTGGACGTCTACCGGTTGATGATGATGATAATGATGCTCGCTACGGTGTGACACACGGTTCTAACACATCTTGGCTGTAAAGGGTTATCTGGATTTGACTTTGTAATGTAATTTTACGATGAGGCGCTAAAACTCGGTCAATAATTAACGGCGCGTGCGCAGCTTTTATTACTCAACCGATTTTATGACTTGACTGTTTAATACATTTTAAAGTATCGTCAGAATCAAGTCTAGTGTAACTCTCCGACTTGTTTTAAATGTTTTCAACTTTAAATAATTTCACAAGGAATACAATACAAAGACAGAAAGAAAGAAATCAATTATTGCCAAAAAAAAAATGAACAGTTGAAAAAAGAGAAGAAAAAAACATACCTACACTGAACCTAACCAGAAGACAGTTTTTTGTGGCAAAAGGAGCGGACTCAGCATTTGCTGAGAGTGCAAGCGTAAGCCTGCATCGCGCAGCGCTGATTTTCAGTCCTATTGTTTTTTTTAAAACTATTATTTTTAAAAGTCGCTGAACTAATGTTGTCCAGTTTGACGAGCGCGATCTATGTTTTAATTATTTGCTCGTATTACAAGCCACACCCGATATAAGTAGAGATATTTTTAGAGAGGAATCTTACAGAACGAAAGTTACTTATTTCCGTAAGTATACAATTGAGAGTATTAAGTTCAATTTACCAATCAGTCAGAGTTTATTGATAGGCAAAATATCGCTCTAGATAGCGTTAGTTTGCAGCTCCGTATGACGACGTTACAGTCTACTTTTCCTTTTGATTTGATTTTGTACGGCTGTGACGTTACTATGACGTTAATTTTTTGCCAATTCAATACAATTTCATTTCATTTATTCATTGTACAGGTGTTACACTATTATTAGTTACATTAATTACACGTTCATTTCTCCTGTTCGGAAAGTTTATTTTTCATGGTTAGATAGCCGGGTAGAAAATTGCTTGTTTTCTTCTCTAGTGTGGAAAATATATTATTTAGTTAATTTTTACGATTAGCCACGGAACAGAAGATAATTAATTTACGTCATATTATTAGAATAAAAGCTTTTCATATATCTACTCAGCTATACATTAAACGACGTGTTTATTACTATCTATAGGTTCACACTAAGCACATTTTACAGTTGGTATATATTTTTTTCGCAGTTACAGAAAATCAACATTTAAAATTATTCCTCTATTCTGCTACCTGCCATAATGCCACAATAGAATGACAGTTTTTTTTTTCACGTTTCGGCATAGCTATCTAGATGCACGACGTGACCAAGGAGCTTATTATGCAACACAGGAGGTTGAACACCGAACACCCTTTTAAAAATGTAACTGATTATGCTTAATATATCTTTTATAAAATGTACGTGTATTTTATTTTCCTCGCAGTCGAAATGAAAAGCAGTGTCTCACTCACTCACTCACTTCGTTCGAGCCCCAGAAACATCTCGGGTGAAATGGGTCACTTTCAACCCTTGGTTATCAATCTACTATAGTTACAATGTAATTACAAATGTTTAATATGCCTTTAAGTGCGCAGTACTAATGTGTTCTTCAGTTGTTTGATTGCAAATTCACTTCGTGCCTTTTTTAACGACCCGCCTTTGTTATCGCTCAAATTAATCCACTGTCACACTGACAAATAATTATCGTAATCGAATGAAAACACGAATTCCACTGACATTAGTCGCCATAACCTTTTAATTAATCCCCTCTGAGTTAATTAATTAATCCACATTTATTCCGTCGTATTACACGTTTACCTGAAGTCCAAAATTCAACTTTATATTTAGTTATCAAGGTGGTATTTGCAACGGTAATAGCAAAAGCGATACGAGCTTGAAAAATTAGAGGGCTTTTAATGTTGCATGAAGTAACGAAACAGTAAAAAATAGGTTAAAAAAACTGGCACGTATGATGTAGGTAGTAGTAATACATAGTTTGGATACGTAATTGAATTGTATACCGTTTTTAGAATTTGAGAATGTTTCTTTTGTATGGTGACGATCATTGCTCTGTTTCTTTACGGGTTGACGAAACGCGAAGTAATTTAAACTTCGTATGACAACAACTCCTAGATCTCATCTACCGTTTTCGCGCTCACCAGTTGGCGCCACTGTAGACAAAGGTCCTAGTGGTTATATTCTCTTTGAAAGGTCCTGCCTGAAGCATAGAGGTTAGTTTGTTATTACGAGCCGTGCCATAAAAATATCGAGCTTTCCACAGTGTTGCGTAGACAAAAAAACCGGCCAAGAGCGTGTCGGACACGCCCAAAATAGGGTTCCGTAGCCATTACGAAAAAATTAAGTAATATTTTCTAAGGATTTCGTATTTTATATTAAGTAGTAGGATCATAGTCGTAGTAGTTTTTTTTATTCGACTGTATGGCAAACAAGCAAGTGGGTCTCCTGTGGATCTCCTGGATGGTATGAGTTCACCACCGCCCATAGACACCTGCAACACCAGCGGGATTGCAGATGCGTTGCCAACCTAGAGGCCTAAGATGGGATACCTCAAGTACCAGTAATTTCACCGGCAGTCTTACTCTCCACGCCGAAACACAACAATGCAAGCACTGCTGCTTCACGGCAGGATTAGCGAGCAAGATGGTGGTAGCAATCCGGGCGGACCTTGCACAAGGTCCTACCACCTGCAAACCTGCACTTTAGTAGATTAAGGGGTTGTTTCACCACACCTTGATGCCGTCTCCTTCTATTCGAACAAAACAAACAGCAACGGCTTCACATTTATCCGTCAGATAAATTTAATCAATGGATGGTGAAACAGGGTGTAAAATACTCAAATTTGCAATGTGGTCGAAATGACAAGGTAATTTTAAAAACCAAATAAATATTGACCTGGTCCCAATTTGTAATTATTTTATTTTGAAAAAATGACTTTCTGCCAAGTTTCTTGCGGCGCATTCTTCTTGGCAATGATGGTCTTTCCGAAAGCGCTGGTACTTAGTTTAAAAAATTACGTGTAAAAGTGCCCATTGCGGCCTATTTACTGAATAAATATTTTGTATTTGAATAAGCAAAGCGTGTATTTATGGTTACTAGGCAACAGATAAACATACTCAGATAGATACATACATACTTAAATACATATTATTATAAATAATAGTCGTGGTTCAGGCCCAAGATATACCCGTGCTCTTCGTACGTTCATGTCTCTAACCTTAGCGATTAAGATTTTACAAAGAAGAATTTTACAAAGATCCTCATCTCTAGATCTAAATATCTTGACAAAATGACCACTAAGCTATCTACCAGTTAACACTCCAGTCATCTCTGCCTATGCAGGCTTGGACCGTAGTTCCCGCTCGGGGCTAGTGTGGTTTGGGAACTTCACACACGCATTTGAATTTCCACGGAAGTGTGTGAAAGTTTGCCCACGATGCACCGCTTCAAATGTTAATTTTTAAAAAGTCTTAAGTGCGAACCCGGGCTCTAACCTACGATCCTCATGCATACATGCTTGAGGCCATAGATCATACCACTAGACTATCGCGGCTTTCATAATCCGCATAGAATCTAATTTATACCGCCAAAACCCGTAAAATGATTTAAAAAATCAAATTTCACAAACCTTAAAAACGCTTCAAAATGTCCTTCAAAACATAACACAGTCACATATCATATTCACTTCACTATAAATCCATTAAACGATTACGACTAACAGTCCGCTCCCGCGTCCACCCCTAAAGGCAAACATTTACAAACTGACAGCTACCCTTAGAAATTGGGGCGTCACTCTTCAAGAGAACCACCCCTTAGCGACGCAGCCAACCGTTTACTGTTCACCATCCCTTTCTACCCGAAAAACAACCCTAACTACCCTTGCAAAATCCACAAAAAACACCCTTTCGACCCTCTGCCACACGGTGTAGTCAAACGGTATAAGCGTACCTTGTTTTTGTTCTCGATCGATGCCTTCTAAGGTAAAGCAATTATCCACCCTTACTGGATCCTAAATCGTTGAAACTATTTTCATGTTATATGGCTGGAGTAATATAATTATTTGGCAATTAACTTGTGCTACTTTGCGCTGATTTGGTTTGGTTTAGGCGTTATTTGTCTGAGTGGGTACACATTTTAAGTTGTATAGATGTTTTAAATAGATTTTTCATGTTCGCGTGGCGTTTGATTTTTACGTTACGAAGTGTAATATCTATGCTGACCGGAGGCCGTATTGCCTACCGTTTCTGATACTCGCGATCGCAATCAGATGACAGTTTTTGTATGCGAGCGTGAGAAACGTTAGGCAATTATGGCCTCGGGATGTCTTAAGCACACTTTATAATGGTAACATTGTCTATTATTAGGGCGTAATTGCATTGAAGATTTTCATGATTGGTTTTTTGGAGTCTTTTCGTATTTTTTATTTCAACTCCAAATTTGTTACTTTTACGGGTATCCCGTGAAACCATATCGAAAATACAAACTGAGACATGGATGCACAGAAAAACCAGAAAAAGAGGCCAGCGCTGGGAATCGAACCCAGGTCCTCAGTAAAAGTAACAAATTTGGAGTTGAAATAAAAAATACAAAAAGACTCCAAAAAACCAATCATAATTTGATTGCTTAGTAGCGACATCTCTTGTCTGGGTGAGCGGTTGGTTCCGAAAGAGTGTGACGTCTCTCGATGAGAGCGGAACATAGATGTCGCTAGTGCTGCTGCATAAGTAGCGTAGTAGAAATAAGCAACCTGAGATATGTATGCATAGGAAAAATTCGTGTCTAGATTCCTGTCCAGCGGTGGTGTAGGGGTTATAGCACGAAGCACGGATTGCTGAGGACCTGGGTTCGATTCCCAGCGCTGGTCTCTTTTTCTGGTTTTTCTGTGCATCCATGTCTCAGTTTGTATTTTCGATTGAAGATTTTCTTTGAAATATTTTGTACTAAAGGGTGTGAAATTGAGTGACAGAATTAGAAATAGTGCGATAAGGGAACGCTGTGGTGTAAATAGTCACACGGATTGAGAAAGGGATGCTTGGATGGTTTGGGCATGTTGATTAAATGAATGAAAACAGATTGACTAGGCAGATCTATAAGACGAGCGTGAATGGGAACGTTGGGAGAGGACGGCCTAGACAAACGTAACACGATCAAATTGAGGACGTTCTGAAGAAGTATAGCAAGTGGAAGGATGTAGTTTCTGCCTACCCCGTTGGGAAAGAGGCGTTATTTAATGTATTTTCTACTAAAAGTTTAGTGAACTAAAATACACATTGCTCACCCGCGAATCGCGACCTTAAGATCGCTACGTATGCAACAAATGTGTGTTATGTGCGTTCGAAACGCGTCAGTGTTGTATGGTGGTGGTGGTGATTGGGTTTGTACGTGTTCTAACAGAGCAAAGTAATTGTTTTTAGTTCATTGATATGGGTCACCGCAAGGTAACGCCGGATTCAATAAAAATTCGCCTTCGCCTCTAAATACGGTCAGCTATGTGATGTGTGGTTAACAGATGACGTCATGATGAAGCGATATGGTGTAAGTAGTATCATACTCGTAGTAGTTTTTTTTATTCGACTGGATGGCAAACGAGCAAGTGGGTCTCCTGTGGATCTCCTGGATGGTATGAGATCACCACCGCCCATAGACACCTGCAACACCAGCGGGATTGCAGATGCGTTGCCAATGCCTAAGATAGGATACCTCAAGTATCAGTAATTTCACCGGCTGTCTTACTCTCCACGCCGAAACACAACAGTGCAATCACTGCTGCTTCACGGCAGGATTAGCGAGCAAGATGGTGGTAGCAATCCGGGCGGATTTTGCACAAGGTCCTGCCACCTGCAAATTATATTTGGTAGTTATGTAGAATGCGTATATATACATAATTATGTACTTACATTAAAGTCGATTCTAGATTAAACTGCAAACAGGTGGAGACCACAGAATTTAAAATAAGAAGAAAAATAAATACTGTCGTATTTCCTACCAAAAAAACACCATTTATATCTCTTCGTAAATTTTTCAAATTCTTTTTATTGATAGTAATTAATTTTGTCAATCAATGAAATCAGCCAACATTTACCTACTGCTGAGTGCCTTTCCATTTTCACGCCATTTGCCTGGTCCTATGCTAGTCTCATCCACAGCTTACCAGCCAACTGCCAGATGTTATCCGACCAACGGGCCGCGGTCTGCCCACCGCTCTTCGACCCAATCTTGGCCACCACTGCGTAACCACATTTGAGTACCTGTTTTCAGTGCGATAATTATTGTTATTTTACTTAAATAAATAATAAATTGACTTTTACTTTTTCTCAATAAAGACGTCGAGCGGCTACATTTGCAGTGAAATTTATTGGCGTACATTAGATCGATTCCAAGATAATAATATAATAAAATACAAATAATATCATGGGACACTTGACACCAATGAGGGCTATCGCGTATGAATTCGCCACTAGAGGCGCTAGTGTAGCGTGAGGTCTTCGAAATGTCAAATCTCATAGTTTTTGGGTGAGCTACGCGGGTTTATTTATAATTAGAATAATTTTGTGAATATTTTGCAATATCTGAAATTAATTATGGCAAATATGTGTTCCGAGGCAATGAATGTCTGTGTTTTGAGACAGTTTTGTCTTTCGGAAACCTTTGTCCTCCCTTTTTTCCGAACAAAACGGGGACTATGCAACACTGTGGCATGCTCGATATTTTTATGGTACGGTTTTAAGGTGTATTAAATATGATTTTAATCTAAACTTTGTTTTCATGCCCGTAATAACAGACTTTGAAAGCCATACTTAAAAACCTCACGCAACAGTGCGCCATCTAGTGAGACAAAAAACGATAGCCCTCATTGACCTAGTCCCAAACTAAGCAAAGCTTGTACTATGGATACTAGGCAACGGATAAATTTACGAATACTATCTACACGCACAAATTAATGATATGATCTTAACTGTAAAATGAAATATTGTTATGTTTTGCCTTTGTTCTCTTAAAAGTAAGAGTAGTATATTAACTACAGGCAGCTCAGGGTTGGAGACCTGGTGACCTGACGCACAGGCTCTGCCTAGTTCTCGCACCAGTCTCCCCCACATAAGTCTGTAAACTGCACACTTAAATTTATTAAATATGTTTGATACATTGTAACTTGGTGGTGGAGAAAAAAAATATATTATTATTATACTTAAATAGATAATACATATTTAAATACATATTAAACATCCAAGACCCGAGAACAAATATTAATATCCCACCACTATTATAAATGCGAAATTTGTAAGTTTTTTGTTTGTTTGTTTGTTAAGTCATCACGTCAAAACCGCTGAACCAATTTAGATGAAATTCGGTACACAGATATTTGAGTCCCGATGAAGGACATAGGATAGTTTTTATCCCGGAAAATTGCATAGTTCCCGCGGGATAGCGATAAACGAATTCTACGCGGACAGAGTCGCGAGTAACAGGCTAGTTATTTATACAAATATCTGCCCTGGAAGGGAATCGAACCCGGGACCTAAAGCTTCGTAGTCAGGTTTATCTAACCACTTGGCCATCCGGTCGTCTGAAGATAGGCAGTTGGTTGGTAGTTTGCGCCGAAACAGCGGGCTACCCTCCTGCTACCTATTTACTCGTTATACACATCCATCATGCATAGTGTTCTCTCGGTCTTTCCGGTAAAAGAGACAGGATAGATATCTGACTGCTGCCTCACTCATTGCGACAGTGCAATGAGCAATGCGAGGAGCAGTGGGAGCAGCGTAGTGTAGCAAAGGCATATTAAACTTTCTGTGGAATACTTAACGTGTTTATCTACTCAGTTTACCCACCCTAAAACACACTAGAAGTTAATTAAATTCCACCCGAAGACGCGTAAAAATCTCTACTCCCACTATACTAACGGGACTCCACACTGCTGTAAATAAATACAACAAGAACAAGATTTTTTTGACACGAAATTTATAATTCGCTATCCTAGATGAAGAGTAAATCAACTCAAAATTACCTGTTACTGCGTACATTTGAGGGTCATATTTTTGTCGTTGAGTATACAATGTTTTTTTATTTATTTATAACAGCAGTGATATATATAGGTAGAGTCATTCACGATGACGCGTGCCGTGGTTCTTATTACAATCATCATCATCATCATCATCCAGCCTATATACGTCCCACTGCTGGGCACAGGCCTCCTCTCAGAGCAAGAGGGCTTGGGCCATAGTTCCCACGCGGGCCCAGTGCGGATTGGGAACTTCACACGCACCATTGAATTGCTTCGCAGGTTTGTGCAGGTTTCCTTACGATGTTTCCTTCACCGCAAAGCTCGTGGTAAATTTCAAATGTAATTCCGCACATGAATTTCGAAAAACTCAGAGGTGCGAGCCGGGGTTTGAACCCACGACCCTCTGTTTGAGAGGCGATAGGTCAAACCACTAGGCCACCACGGCTTACCCACTAGGCCACCACGGCTTACTTATTACAATGTCATTGGCTAATTTTGACAAAATCACGCGTCTTCGTGGATGGCACTAGGTATACACAGGTTAGAAAAATACATAGTCGCCATTATCAAAGGTATTTCGACATGAACAACCCTAATTTCAGGGAGAATCCTAGTTGACTCGTTTGTGTGAACGCGAACATTAGGGAGAGAATCTTATAAGTACTCTATTTATTAAACCAAGATACTAAAATGAATTTTCATGTGTTACCTGTTTTTACATCTCATAAATATTATAGTGATGTCCTACAACCGGTAATACCCGAAAAGTTTCGGTAAGTACCTATGTTATACCAAAGAATAACTAATATGTATAAAATGTTAAGATATGAACGGATCTGTGACGTACTAACACACGTAGGGCACTTAAGACATTCTATAAAAGGTAAAATGGGTCTAATGAAAATGTCACCGTTTAGGACATATTCCGACTTTTTGTAGATGTTCATGTTTAAATTTAATTTGATTCTAAGCAAGTTCTGCCTAAAAGCTCAATGCTAATGGAAAGTAGAATATTGAATGCTTTAATTTTATTATCTTTCCATAAAGTATTATGTTTTACCGATTATTTGCAATAATGTCGAAAACCGAAATCAGAGAACAGCACTAGGTATTCTTATTATGCTGGTAACATTATTTTTACGTTTGACATTTCATACTGACACTTTAGTTAGTATCTTGGTTTAATACATAGAGTATAGTTGACTCGTCTGCGCGAGTCTGTAGGGCCCTGCACAGGCCGGGGCAATTATAAGGGTAATAAGCGTGCCCCCGCGGCGACTACACTAATTTGCCGATTCTAGGGGAAGCCACGGACGTCCTAGGCCTAGGGGCAGGAAGGGAAACGGGCTGGCGGGTTGGAAAAGGGTTTTTACTAGAGCAAGTTTTTGTATTTATAAGTTTGTGAAAAAAACTTCGGTGTATATTTGAAATCAGTGAATGCCAATACACGTGTAGGTGCAATTTTATTTCTAATTTTTAATTACTTTCATTTACCTTTAAACGAGCAATTTTTGTAACATTATTTTTACATTTGACCTATTTTACTTGGGATCTCGAAAACGCCTCTAACAATTTTGACGATATTTGCTGTGTGGGGGCTTTTGGAGGCGCACAATTGCTGGTGACTGCACTATATTTGCACCGTTATAAATCGTCAAAGATAACATTGCCGAAACAATCATTCAACTAGGTACTTTGTTTAAAACAAAGCGGGAATGAAACGATAATGGTATTATTATGATAAAATATAAAGCAACGGGACTGTGTAGTAACGCCATCTATCGGTGAGTGGCAAAGTTTTGGGTTTAGTGACATCTATATTTGAGTAGCATAATAATTATTACTTTACGCTTTTGCATAAGTGAAATGTTATTAATATGCTATGTTTTCACTAGATGTCACTGGTATTTTTCGTTTTTTAACCCCCGACGCAAAGAGGGGTGTTATTTCAAATACAAGTTTCAGGTTCAGTTTCATATCGGGAGCGTATATTTTTTTTAAACGGCTTTGAAAAGGACGAGGACAATAACTTCTCCAGAATCCAGAATTATTAAGTACAGTCGAGTGTAAAAATATGACCTTGTCCAACATTTCAAAAATATGTACCACAGACTTATTCCGACGTAGTAAGGCCGTGGTAACATATTTTAGAGTGGTACGAATAGATACATATTTTTCAAAAAAAATCAAAATCAAAATCATTTATTCAGTAAATAGGCCGCAATGGGCACTTTTACACGTCATTTTTTAAAACTACCAGCGCTTTCGGAAAGACCATCATTGCCAAGAAGAATGCGCCGCAAGAAACTTGGCAGAAAGTCATTTTTTCAACATAAAATAATTACAAATAAAATACTTAAAAACTACAGTATACAATGAAATAAAAGAAAATACAAAATAATAATAATAATAATACAGGGATGTATGGGGTCCCTTAGTTACAAAACTAAACTCTAACTATAATCTACGTTCAGTGGAAGTGTAGACTGCTTCCACCGTCATAAATAAATAAAATAAAAAAAATTATAATAATAATAATTTAATTCTGAAATTTACATTTCAGGTCAAGTAACCATTAAACTTTTGGATTCCGAAGGCAAGCTCACGTCTGCCGCCCCCAAAGTTAGCTCACACGAACTCATGTCATGCTCTGAAAGCAGAGCGGTACCGAGTGCATGGTATTGCTTCCGTTCCCATAAGCTCTATGGGATCGTCTTGGGAGCTTCGACGTCGCGGGCCTGTGACTAGAAATTAAACTAAAAATATACACGTTTAAAATCCATAAGCTTAACAATATACAGCCTTAAATATAGCAAGGGGATGTTTAAAGTCCCTGAGTTAATAATAAAATTACTATATAGCAAGGGGATGTAGAAAGTCCCTGAGTTAACAATAAATAAAATTCCTAATCTAAATAATTCAGAGATGTATATAGTCTCTGAATGTCAAAGTAAACTAATTAAATTAATTAAATTATACAATCTTCAGAGGTGTAAAAAGCCTCCAATGTCAAAAACTTAAAATAATTATTAAAATAAAGAAATGGAGATGTATAAGGTCTCCAAATGTCAAACCAATAAATATTTTTAAATTAAATTCTGCAACGTGGACAACGGCAACAGAACCAGAAACTAGACACGAAAAGCGCCGGGACACTGCCAAGTCACACTTCACAACACTTATTTATACACCGACATAAACACACACACATACACAAACACGAATACATCACATCACACATCAACATCCTAATTTTCATCGGCTTTCAGTTTAGGCCATGTCGCATCATCACATAAGTACTCCTCAACTTTATAGTAAGCTTTCTTCAGAAGTGCACTCTTTATGTATTCTTTAAAAGAGTTGTGTGGCAATTTCCATGCTTCTACAGGAACTTTATTGTAAAATCTCACACAGTTTCCCACAAAAGATTTGCTTACTTTCCGTAAACGGAATTTTGGAACGGCAAGCTTGTGCACTTGACTGTACCTTACAAACAGGCTAGCTAAGTATTTATTACTTATTAAGTATTTACTATGCTTCACCCGCGGCTTCCCTCGTGTGGGTAAAGCATAGGTTCCGGCACTTGATGAGATTTAGGATTAATTAGGATCTCACGTGAGAACTCCCAAAAATTACATCGGATTTCGTTAGATGTATGAAAATTGCCGTGGCGGCCTAGTGGTTTGACCTATCGCCTCTCAAGCGGAGGGTCGTGGGTTCAAACCCCGGCTCGCACCTCCGAGCTTTTCGTAATTCATGTGCGGAATTACATTTGAAATTTGCCACGAGCTTGGCGGTAAAGGAAAACATCGTGAGGAAACCTGCACAAACCTGCTAAGCAATTCAATGGTGCGTGTGAAGTTCCCAATCCGCACTGGGCCCGCGTGGGACGTATATTTCGCGTGTCATTTCTCTAATCCCAGCCATCGATAAATCTGGGATTTAATCCCAATCCCATGGGAATATCGGGATAAAAAGTAGCCTTTATTATTTCAGTCGTCGCGTGTCGCGTCGAGTTAGAGCTGGATCCCACTTGTCGGATGTCGGGCCCGGATTTTAATCGGATGTTCCGGTGGCAGAACATTTTATATGAAGCTATTATTATTATTATTCCCCTTAAAAGCTAGGGCCAGTGTCAGTTACGATGACAGGGTTGCGGTTTATTCTGCAGAACGCCAACAGTTTGACAGGTGCAAGAAAATAATTTAGAAAATAAAGATAAGTCCTTTTCTGCCGAACGCTGTTGCAGGAGTCACGTCACACTACGACAACGACAAAACATGTTATTATTGGTTAGAACTATAGTCTTATGTTATTAGAGGATATAAAATCGCACAGAATGACAATAAAAGGTGAATATACATAACGAAGGAGGGATTTAAAGTTAACAGGGCGAGGAATGTAAGGGGGGAGGAGGTCATACAAGGAGGATGACAGCTTCGAACATTCGAAAAATAAATGATCATGACAGCCTTCGTCTAAAATGAAGCTATTAGCACTCGCCCGACACGATTTTCTATAGAAATGACACGAAACTGATCTGGCACTAGACAAGCGGGAACGTGCTCTTATCAGCCTAGACGTTACCCGCGTATTCGCTGGCGTAAACCATTTATGGCTTTCTAAATTATAGTGGAAAAATACTTTGGCGATTCAGTTGGCACAAGTTTTTTTTTTGTGAGTTTCTTACAGAGCAAGTAAGACTAAAAAATTCAGAAAAACACAAAAAATGATTTTTAAACTTTAATTTTCCAAAGACAAATCATGTAACATTTTTAGACCTAACAAACATCATTCTGTATCGAAAATTTCCGATTTCAGTTTCAGAGCAACACATGTCATGGTCATGACTAAAAGGAATCCATCAGAACTTGATCAGAGACATGATTTCAATTTAAAATAACACATTTTTGTAACTTTGCGTTCATAAATTTTAGTCACAAACCCTGTTTTAGCCTTTGTTTTGTTCTTGTCCAGTAACATAAATGTCAGTGTGAAAACAAACGAATGTTAAGTCAATTAGGCAAGGAGTCAGTCTAGTCAAACAGGCTAGTCCTTGGCTAGTCCAGTAAATAGTCAAAAAGGAGTTTTATCTGTGTCAAGAAGTGTACTTGCAGCTTTCAGTTGTACCCATTATTTTAGGATTCCGGGATAAAAAAAAAACTAGTTTCAGATTAGAATCATGTTTTCTTAGAGACAAATAATGATGGATTCTTTTCACTGAAATTATCGTGTACAAACTATAGGAACAATGATTTGTAGGTTTGGCACTTACAATCTTAATGGAAGCTAAACTCAATTCCATTTATGGAACATTTAGTTATAATGTAAATCTCAAATCAGCTTTTGCCGACTAAATCTCGCACTCCAGAGTGGTCAATTAGAAATTAATCGCATTTCACTAAAGTTTCTATGTACAGTTTTTTCGAAGTAGTTTAAGATCGATCAGTTACTTTTAAATAGCCTCTCGGAGTGCGAAATTATAGTAGAATTTCATGTTGATTATCATTAAAATAATAATTTCACCCTTTAAGGATATAAAGTCCTTCACATCATTTAAGATTTACTTATATCGATTTTTTTATAAAGTAACAACCTGTATCAATATCGAATTATTTGTTTTTATCAAAAATAAAGTTTATCTATCATGAGACACAATGTTACAAATGTTAGCAAACATAACCTACACTGCGCTTATTTAGGTAAAACAAATACCTAAGAAATTGGTATGACAAGGTAACTTATTATAATGACTGGACTTGCTTTATAAAAATCTGACAGCATTTTAAAAAATATCAAAACCTTAACTTCTACACTCTTGTCTATAGTCCATGCCCATTTATTACTTTTTGTCTGGATAATTAATTAATTATCGATAAATTATAACTTAATTAATTTTGAGGACATGAATCCAACTTTCTCGCTACATTACGCCATAAAATGTCACTATTCAGGAATAAATAACAACACCAAGGACATAAGTATAATCTTTGAAGACCTCTTTTTTTTGTGCTTTCTAAAACCATACGCATGCCAAGTCAAACGTTAAGTAAAGAGTTCGAGGACCAAATTGGATAAGCTAAAAGATCAAATTGCTGACAGATTTTAGTAAAACTAAAAAAAACTAAATCTACATATTTCTCAGTAAACTATATGTACAGAATCGGCAGACATAATTAACTTAACACCTATGAGTTAACACAATACGGGTACTTCTGTTGATCTTACATTTAAATTGGAAAATACAGAAAAAAACTGTTCATTTCCTGTTCTATACTAAACTGAGTGGAGAGCGAGCCTCATGCGACTTAGACGTAACTTTATACAATTTGTATGAAACTATAACATTAATATAATTTTTTTTGTGCAACCTAAAATGGTCAGTAATAGATTATATACCTATGTTAAGAGCTGCCACTATACTAATGTCAAAAACGCTGCCAAGGCAATAAGCAAAGTTATAATACAATTACTTAATTAACGAGTCCCAGTAATGAATTTTAGTTAGTAAGATACTAATTACCACGCGCCAGCGCACACTTCTTGATTTTTCTAGGAATCGAAAAGCGGTTTTCGATATTGATGAAACCCACTTAACGTCCCTAGCGTATCGATGATTTATGGCACCATAGGCAGCGATTGTTTGACATTAGTATAGGCGACTAGTGTTCGTAACAAGTTGCAGTCGAGATATCGACGCAAATTGAATTTAATCCGATCCACGAGCTGTGGTATAAGGCCTACCGAATACAAGGTCACTAGTGGATGCCACATTGCTGCTACCGGCGGCCCAACGGGCGTCAGTAGCAAACCAGCATGGAAGCTCTAAAAAACCAATTAGAAAGCATATTTTTTTATTTTCTTAAAACATTTTTTTATCGTTTCCAGGAATCAATTAGACAATTTATATTTATTTACATAACAACTATTCGCTGCCAAATTTAAACAGAGGTAGCGTTCAGGATCAAGGCGGTATATACAAAACAAAACTAAACTAAAACTACTATGTACATGAGTTAAGAACTAAAACTAAATTATTAAAAAAGAAAATAGGTACGGCGTGAGCAAACATGACCACTAACACGATACTAATAATTGTCTTTTTTGATTGCACGAATGGAACACATCCGTGACATCATTTCATTGCACGCACCCTGTCCATGCATTTTTAAACAGGCTTCTAGGCCGTCTTTTTGACGACTGGCTGCCAGGCTTTTCAGCCAAGTTTTTTAAAGAAGTTCTATTTTAATGTTAGTGTCTAACGTTACTAACTTAAATTAAACAACAGTTCATAGATTTTGATCTTAAAGTAAGTAGTAACATGTGCTTAAACAAATGCGCTTAGAAAAAGACGAACTTATAGATGATAGTTGTACTAATTCTTACATACCAGAGTACTTTTAATACATTCATTGCCCACAACGCACATAAGCGTTATCGTGCGCCACTATCATAATTTAACACCAATTTGAACGCACATGTGCGTTTGCGACGAGTCTCCAGTTTAACACACCATAGCGAATAACTAATTACAACCAAGATAAAATACAGAGACCAATGTACTCTACTAATTTTTCAAATGGTATTTCAAACTATACGCGGGTAAGTAGGTATTTGGTCAAAGATTAAGAAGTTTAGAAAAGTCTTCGCAGCGAAACAATGTAATAACATTAGCTAGGGCGCGCTTCTGAGAAAGTAGTACCATCTCTTTCTGTCTTACGGTAATTGCCAACACTACTTCCTCTGTCATGATTCCAAATGATTGAGTTTCGTTATGGAGTCGGCACATTTCGGCACGGTCAAACTATGTTATAGATATAGTACATAATGTATTCGGGGAAAGTCGGAACTCAATCGGAAAACGACGGCAGATAAAGCATCGATCAATTATATTCATATCCTTCACCATGGAACTGTAATTAGTGTTTAATGTCAAAACAGCTGTACGATGTGCACTGAAGCAAACTGAGAGAGCACCATAGCGAACTTTTCCGATAATATACGATGGAAAAACTATGCACTATAACTTCCAACTATGCTGTAGTAGGCACGTATACTTAATGCAGCATAATGCTGAATCAAATTCCTTTTCGACATCATCAAATGTTTTTAAGTTGTGTATTATTTTAAGAGATGTACTTTTTGATGTCGTATAAAGCTACATTATGTCTATGTCACTACATCTGTAGGGGTGTTAACATTATAAATCTTTATCTGACCAGCAAACGTAACCACTGAGACCAGTCACTGGAACAACACTTTTATTGCATCTAGCAAAGCAGTCCACATTACAGCACTGACTTTGAGGGTAGACCTACCCTGCTGCGGCGCAAACTACCAGCCTACCCTGGAGCTGACCCAGTGCACGCCACTCGACACCCGTCCCGCTCGCACAGCGCGGCCTGCGTCACTTGTCTTCTTCCTTCTTGCGCTGGCTGAGCTTCTGTTTGACATCCAATAGCATCTGCTCGAAGGACATGTCGTTGCGGCGCACAGGCGCGGCCGGGGCGCCGTGGAATGCGCTCTCGGTGTATTCCGCTTCGATCCCATCTGTGGAAAAAAAGTTAATGTGTTAAATGACGAAAGCAACATAACCTTTTCAATGGAGTTGGTTGTAACCTAAAGCCTAACTAACAAAAAGTTGGATATCCCCGACATTGTCAGTTCAAAGTTCAATATCTCAAAAACGACTGAACCGATTTTGATAAAACACGTCTAAGAACAATCGCTAGAAACCCTGCTTTCAAATCGGTTCACCCGTTTAAGAGCTACGGTGCTACAGACAGACACACGGACACACAGACACACATAGCGGTCAAACTTACAACACCCCTCTTTTTGCGTAGGGGGTTAAAAATACACTTCGGCAGGCCGTATAGAACGGAGAACGGAGGCTGTATTGTCTAACGCGCTGACGTTTGCAATCGCATTCACCATTTCTTTCTACCCTCGTCTTATACCGTGTGAGTGTGACAGAAAATTATGAAAATGATTGTGATTCCAAGTGTGTTAGAAAATCGGCCAAGTGCGAGTCGCACTGGCGCACGAAAGCTTCCGTATCATCTATACAAGATTCATTAGACATTAGCAAAAAACGGAAAAAAAAAACAAATTAGTTGTGTGGAAGCCCTCCTTAAATATTTATTTTATACCGTTTTTAGTATTTGTTGTTATAGCGGCCACAGTTATACATAATCTGTGAAAATTTCAACTGTCTATCACGGCTTATGAGATACAGCCTGGTGACAGATGAACGGACGGACGGACAGTGAAGCCTTAGTAATAGGATTTCCGTTTTTACCCTTTGGGTACGGAACCCTAATAAGGCTTCAGATTTTATGTAAATAACCAACAAAAAGTTGCAAAACCTCCGACTTTGTCACTTCAAAGTTCAATATCTCAAAAACGGCTAAACCGATTTCGATAAAACATGTCTAAGAACCATCGCTAGAAAACATGCTATCAAATTTTAAAAAAACCGCATTCAAATCGGTCCACCCGTTTAAGAGCTACGATGCCACGGACAGACAGACAGACACACACACATAGCGGTCAAACTTATGACACCCCTCTTTTTGCGTCGGGGGTTAATAACTGACGACCAGATGGCCTAGTGGTTAGAGAACCTGACTACGAAGCTTGAGGTCCCGGGTTCGATTCCCGTGTCGGGGCAGATATTTGTATGAAAAACACGAATGTTTGTTCTCGGGTCTTGGGTGTTTACTATGTATTTAAGTATGTATCTATCTATATAATTATATTTATCCGTTGCTTAGTACCCATAACACAAGCTTTGCTAAGCTTACTTTGGGACTAGAGTAGGTTAATTGGTGTGATATTTATGTATTTATTTATAAAGTATACAGACCGAGATCGGCGTAGCTCTGTCGGCAGAAGGCTCGCCGGCCCCCGAAGCCAACGTCGTACTGCGGGAACTGGGCGGCCGCCTCCACGGCGCTCCACGCGTCGCGGCCGCACTCAAACGTCACGAAACCGTAGCGAGTTCTGGTGACAATAAAGAGCTATTAACCACTGTGATAATACTAGTACATATTGTTAGCAATAGAACTATATCTTTTGAAAAAGGAATAAAGTGTCATTTTCTCTGTATCATTCAAATTAACAAAAAAAAAAACAACTTTATCTATGAGACATTAAGTTTTAAATTTCCATGTCATGTTTGTTGTATGGTGGGTCGCAGGAGGTATATTAATATGGCTATAACGGGCAAAGTGATAATTATAATCTAAACTTCAATATTTATCACATTGCCCTGTCATTATGAATATTGTACTGATCGTTCGCTTTGACAACTGATTCAACTAAACCGATTTTCATTCGAAAGTTAAGCTATAACCAAAAAGAAAAGCGGAAAGATCCAACATAGGATACCTTTTATATAACATACATTAGGTTTCGGCGAGCGAGCGATGAGTGAGAAGACGAGTTAGACGAAGTCGGGGGTTAAGTTCCACGATATGGCTATTAAATCGAAAGTGATAATTATAATCTAAACTTCATTATTTATCACATTGCCCTGTCATTATGAATATTGCTACATGATCGTTAGGCAATTTGATTACAACTGATTTTTGGGCAACTAAATTCTGATTAATTCATTCGGAAAGTTAAGCTAAAACCAAAAAGAAAAGCGGAAAGCTATGACCAAAACTTTATTTACATGGACTAATTTCTTTTAGTATAACATACATTAGGTTTCGGCGAGCGAGCGAAGTGAGTGAGCAAGACGAGTTAGAGCAGAAGCGACTTGGATAGGTTAGATTCGCCACGATTCTCGTCCGATTAAATCGAAGCGATTAATCTTACCATGTATGCCCTTAAACTATTCAGGATATATTTCGGAACCATCTAGTAGAATTCTAAAAGTTAGGTTAGCTTAGTTTTATAACAACCCTAATGTACTAAGTTTCATTAACATTTACATTAATTTGTGTTAAAAATCTAATATTATGAGTGTTTAATATTTATTGAGTGTGCCCTAATAAATAATAAAAGTCTTGCCAAAGGTCCCCCGTATTTTCTTACAGTTACAGTTGCCCAGTTATAAATACGGTATAAAATTATAGTACAGACAATCAAATTGATTCCTTGGACATCACAGAACCGTGCGTGTCGTAATGACACTTTGCGTCATTAGATAAATATATGTTATAGACAAAATAATATACTATGACAGCGTTTCATGGGGGCCTAGGAATTAAATTGACTATACAGCCTTATGCCAGCTGGTTTGCCAGCTGTTTGATAAAAAAAAATACCAGACAAACGGACGCCAAGTTCAAGGCAGAGATTTTTAGGTAAGAAACCACAAAAATAACTTACCCATCCTCTTTATTATGCAGCCGCACTTCTATAATGTGTCCGAACTTGGAAAACGAAGCTCGTAACGACGCCTTAGTGCTGTCCTTCTCTAGCTTGCCGACGAACACTATCCGTCTCTCTTCGACTGGCTTATTGCTGTCTCTGAAATAAAGCAAAAATAATCAGCGACTGCGAACTGAGGTCAATCAGTTTTTTTTTTAATGATTCACTGCTATTTAATTAGAGGTTATAGACAATTACTTCTACCGGCAATTTCTTCAGTCTACACATTATCATCATGTCGAAATATCGTTGAAAATCTATTGCAAGTACAAAAATTAAAATTGCATACAATGTGCTTCCACCTATCGTGGAATAGTAGAAAAGTAATTGACAGCTTTCTATAAAATCATTGCATTATAAAATGAACTCTAACCAGAAGTATTAAGATTCAATACGGGTGGATGGCTACAGAAATGGATGAAATAGTTGATCCGTCAAATAGATTATTAGATAATATTGGACACGATTTTTTCTTTTGTATATTAAACGAAATATGCAAAAGATACAGCTACTTTAAGTTTCGCGTGACGTCACATCGTGCTAAAGTGTCGACACTTTTTAACACGACGTGACGTCACGGGCTCCCACTCCCGAACTTTAACGCGCCTCATCTTGTCATCTTTGTCATTTTTTGTTCGACAAAAGAAAAAGCACATGATCAATATTTTTAATAATCTAATTGAAGGACCAAACAGATTTCTTTTTTACCCAGGAAATGTCCCAATTATGCTCAGTTGAACTTATGTCTCGCTGACATACTATTTCCTCTTCTTTTTCTATTCCATGACTGAAACAATCAATGATAACTTTGGAAGGACCATGTTACCTGTCCTCAGGGCTGTAGCTCCTGTACCCTTTCCTCCTGAAGGGCTCTTCCCTCCTTGGGCTGCAGGACCTGGTCGTGTTGCGGGAATCATCAGATGAACTCGAGCTTGAACTTGAAGATGACGACGAACTGCGTTGCAAGAAAAATATTCAAAGTCAAAGTCAGTCAAAATATCTTTATTCAATTTAGGCTATAACAAGCACTTATGGATTAGGCATAGAAGCAATAGGCGTAGGTAGCCTGTCTACTCTGCACCGTTATTTACAATTTGGACGCTATTGTAGCTAGGGTCAGAATTAGGGGAGAGCAATCCGTCTGTCTGTCAACACTCTTTTTCTCAGAAACGCGTGGAGGTATCAAGCTGATATTAATATCAAATACTAGTTACCCTTTGAAGCATTGAAAAAAAATCAAACTTTTAAGTCAACGCAATCAAAGACTCGGTTGTGAAATTTGAAATTTCTCGACACAACTCTGACAAAAACACTTTAAAACCTTAATTTGTTATTGAGCGCCTTATTTAAAGTGTATCAGATTCTTGACTACCTCAATTCGGAAAAAATGTTAGATAAAGATAAAGATAGATGATGTTAGATGTATAAAAGAACATTTTTTTTCCAAATAAAGCTATCCAATTTAGAGAACCCCAAATAAACCCCTGCTCACCTGCTAGAGGAATCGGAGCTCTCAGATATTGTTGGTTTTCTCAGTGGAGGCGTGTAAGTAACGTCGTTCTTTTTCTCAATTTTGGGTGGCGATTTCCTAGGACTCTTTGATCGTGTTGAGCCATGTCTCGATCTAGAGCGAGACGGCGATCTGTTAGACCGGTAGTCTCTTCTTACGGACGGCGAGCGACGACGATACGGCGACCGGGTACGTTTCCGTTTGTACGGGGAGTCTCTCCTACGTCTTCTATAACGGTCAATCGATCTTGATCGTCGTCCACGCACACTTCTACTGCGGGTTCTCCTCCGTCGACGACTTCGCGATCTCGATCGACGTCTGTACTTATCGTATCCGCGCGAACGTGATCGCTTGTCTCTTGAACGTGATCGCTTGTCGTTCGAATGTCGTCGTTCTATAGAGCGTGAACGCTTCTCGATAGAACGCGAACGTTGGACGGATTGCTTGGGTGTTGTGATAGAATCATCTATACTGACAGATTTATCTACGCTGCAAGGACTGCCTTGACTTGACATAGACATGTCGCTATCTCTACGTTGTCTTTGGATAGGACTCCGCTCTTTACTAACTGATGGTTTAGGTTGAGGTTTAACCACTTTGGGTTCCATTTGTTCAGTTTGAACACTAACACTTGCAGATTTAGGTTTTCTTCTGTGTTTGCTCAGATGTAAAATAATCTTGTCTTCGCCGTGATCTGCTTTGACATCATAATCACGTACTATCACTGTTCTGTAAGTCTTAGGCGACTTTGAAGTCAGTTGGTTCGGTTTCTCTACTTGTTCTTCTGGTGCTTTCTTCATTACTACATCTTGTATGGAAGCGAATAATGAATTACTAGCTATTTTAGGATTAACTTGCTTCTCTGCACTCTTCAAAGCTGCGGTAATATTTTTAAATCTTGTTTTATCTATCTTTGTATCTGAGTTCTTCTTGTCCTCTGGGCTATGTCTCTTCATTGCGTCGAATACATTTTGTTTCAGAACAGCGTCGGATTTTTTTATTTTGAAATTGATAAGAGCCTTTGCATCCATAGGCGGCGACGAAGATTTTCTCTTCTCTTTTGGTGATGGTTTTTCATTTTGTTTAATTGTCTTTTCCGTGTTCGTACCAACACTAACTAGAACCAATTCTTTGTATTCTTTATTTTTCGGTTTTTTGTCTTTAATAACTTCAGGCACCTTTTCTGGAGTCAAACCACCAACTATTTTTAACATTTCGGCATCACTAATCAAAGGTTGCAGCTCTAAATTCTCAACTTTTGGTATCTTACGCATGACTATATCTTCGTCTCTCTTTCGCATCGCCTCTGCTTTCTGTTTCTTGCTATTTAACAAGATCTTTCTTGACGCTTCTCTGATTGGATCAAAGATTTTTTTAGGGGCCTCGGGATTCTTTTGTTCTATTTCATTAACTACGCCATTGGGAGGCGTAAGATTTGTAGAGTTGTTGGCCACTTTTTCTAGAGGATATGGGCTTGGTAAGTCAGGGAATATTGCCTCAGGGCTGACAGTTACGGAGCTGTTGTTGGAAGTAACTGATCGTCTTAACTTGTACTCCTGTAGATTCAACTTTTTCTTTTTCTGAGGCTGATCTACTTCAGTTTTGTTACAACTATCAATTATCATTTTGCTATCATCTTCCCTGGGCCTTTTCTCAGGTTTCAATTCCATCTGGTGTGGTATTTGGACATCGCATTTGTTACTAAACAGAGCAGTATAAAAGTTTTCGTCTTTTGGACGGGGTTCATCTTTTATTACACTTATAATATCGTTACTACTATTTACATATTTATGTTTTTTGCTACCTAGTTCCTGTATATCACTTACAGTTATATTGTTCACTTTATTTCTAACACTAGATGTACACTTTTTAATATGTTTTTTATCACTCCGATAGTCTTCATGATCACAGTTATTCATTATAACTTCAGATTGATTCTTAATCGTTAACCTAATACTAGTTTTCGTTTGACTATATGCATCATCACTAGCTTTGCAAGTAATATTATTCATCACAGATAAGTCATTTTTACAAGTATTACTAGCACTGTGGTTGGGAGAAAGTTTCTTACGACAGTTCGATGGTGTCGGCTGTTTTATAGGTTGTTTGAGTGTCGACTTTTTTATTTTTACATCGCTGTCGTCGCGAGAATTCTTCTTGTTTTTAGTGCATTTTTCACTCTCATCATCACTGCTGAGGTGGTACACAACTCTTTTGTTTTTACACGACCTATGCCTCGAATTTAATATTCTGCTGTTACTTGACAGTACTTCTGGTTTGAGGAGACTCTGGCCGCCTTTGAGTGCTGGCAAACTGTGGCGCTTTTTCGTCGTGCAATAATCATGATCTGATTTCATTGGGCTGGGCGAGCGCTTTATCGCTGTACTTTTCGTCGGCGGCATCTGTAAACGAGTTTTACCTTGATACTTTTCTTTAAATGGGTCCGAGAATAACCTAGCTAGATTTTATTCAATAATCATTCAATTGTGACATTACTCACACAAATTATTAAAAATTATGAACTATTGGGTCATGGCAATTTAAAATGAATTAAGTTATTAGATAGTTAGAAAGCATACTAACCAGTATTTGCCGCATTTTGTTCTTGTTAAGCTGAACGCCGGCGTCTTGCAAACGCATACCGTTTGTCAATCCGTTAGCTTTGGGCTTTGGCTCTTCCTTGGCAACAGACTTTTTTGGCTTTGTGGCAAATTTTTCGTTTGCTTCAAACTGTTCGAGGAGAGAGTTCAGATTGTTCGCCGCGAGCACTGGTATGGCAGCGTCATTGCAAGATTCTACGTCAACGAAGTCATCTGCCTCCGGTTTGATATCGGTAACCTGAAGTTTAGCCGTTTTTTCGATACAAAAATCTAAAACGTTTGGTTTGGGTATAGGAGTCGAAGTTCCACAAGGTTCCTCATTCAAGCAAGTGATGGTGGATTCGACAGGATTTTCTATTTCCATATCTTGAGAAGTGAAATCATCACTGTTATCTAATTTTTGCTCGGGTTTATCGGTAATGAGAAAGCTGTTGACGTCTTCTTCGGTCAACGTGCGCGGGAGTTCATCGCATTTCATAGTAGATTTATCCCCAACCAAATTAGCCAAAACTATGTTTAAATCTTCAAAGCTTAAACAGTGTTTGCCTTCCATCATATCTGTGAAAGGGGTTTGAGGCACTGAAAAGGATCTTCGCGTGCCTTTTTTCTTATATAACTCATCTTGTATACATTGTTCTACTTCTTCAACTTTTGGTAAGATATTTAACAGATCAGATTCATTTAATGAGACATCTGCTATTGTTTCGTGCTCAACCAGGTCTTGATCAGACACTCTACCATCATTGTGTTCCAATGCATCTTCAACCTGAGTACTGTTCTCGACAACATTGGAAGTTTTTGTAACTTCTGACTTTTTATCTTTGACAAAGTAGTCATCAACACTGGAAATTTCGGGCTCTGTGTGTACTGGTACAGTTTCCTTTATGAAATATTCATCTACATCTTTGACGACAAATTCCTCCTTAATATCCTGTACATCCAAGGTTGGTTTCGGATCATCTTTAATGAAATATTCGTCTACATTTGAAACAACTGGACTCTGAAGGCTTAATTCTAAACCAATCTGGTATATTTCTTGCTTTGTTTCACAATAATCGAAGTCCATATTTCCTTCTATAAGACCTTCGGATTCTTGTGTATTGTCATGGTCCTCTGACGCTTGTGCTGTATCTACATTCTCAGCTTCTAATTGCTCTTCATCAGAGGAAACTTCAAGGTCTAAATCAGGATGGACCGCATAGACTTGGATTATATCATAGTCTGTGCCCTCAACTAGAGTGTCATAGTCATCGTCTAGTAATGGACTATTATCGACTTCTACGACTTCTACGTTGTCATCATCATCTGAACTTGCGCCATTGTTTGCTTGGCTCATGGCAGCCTGGAAATAAAATTGTTTATAGGATAAAATAGTTTGAACTGAAAATTGTCATACAATCAAATGTTTATTTTATAAATACCAAGAGAAAGACACATTCAAACAGACAGATCGCTCGTAACTCAAGTGTTTTTTTTTATAACTAGAAAGCAAAATACATTGTTTCCATATTCAAGAAAGAAAGTGAAGAAATACATAACATCCATAATGATTATACTACTGAATTTCTTAATGTTGTTTTAAATATTTGACAATCATTAAAACTAAATAACAATGCAAGCAATACTCACAGGCTGACTCCAATATTCTCCATCATACTCTGAACTCTCCTCCTCATAACTATTTTCTTCGACATACTCCCCCTGCTGGGCTTCCGGGTAGTCGGGGCTGTTCTGCTGCTCATTGCAGCTGCCGTCTGAAGAGATTGACTCACTGGTTGACCCCATCCTCTTGTGCCCGATAGTACGGTATCGAGCCTGGTGAAATGTATTCAAAACATGTGACTCCATCGCTGGAAAGAAGAAAACTTAATTAAGAGTCTGACCGAACATTTGGTAGCATTTTCGGCGAGTTTTAGCGTCAAATTGGATTTTCATTTTTGGCGGAAAATTGGCCGAAATTGGGACCGCCGCGAAACAGGGTTCGTGGAATTTCATGCGGTCCAGGAGTAGTTGGCATCACGTGATTCCGCCAAACTATGCAATTTTTCGGGGTAAAAACTATCTATGTCCTTCCCAGAGTCTTTAATATCATCTAAAGCCACCTATTTCAGGTAGGTTCTTTGGACAGGGCAGTCTTTCACCTATAAGAGGCTCTGGGCACAACATGCTGCATTCGGTAAGTGATTTTCAGGCGAGAATTGAGTAGCTATCGGTTATCGTTTGGTAATGGAGTAGAGACTAGGGGGGCCCAATCCATCGCGGGACCCTGGGCACGTGCCCAGTGTGCCCAGTGGGGAAGAGGGGCCTGACTTTGGATGTTAATAGTTTTAGTTAATAGCTAGATTTTCGTCTCATTCATATGACTAAATAAATGATTGTGGCTCACAAAAGTCTGTAAGGTAAAATCTGTTATTATTACAAAAACATTCAGATTTTCTCCACAAGTTAGGGAGTAAACTTTTTGTTCAGTAAGTACTATGAACAGTTGTCACTGGCAGTTTTTTCAATAATTCAGACAGACATCTGACCAACTGTCAAACAACCATAACAAAACATACGAAAAAGCAACAAAAAAATCGTAAAAAGATTATTAACTAAAAAAAAACTGTCTACCACCACAATTTGAGTGTACTGAAAAAATATTTGTGACTCAAGGTACCTAGTGATCTTTATTTATGACAAAGCTTACAAAAAAAAAACCCATGCATTTTACAGATAATTACAGAGAAAAGTTATATACTTATATGTTTGAGGGGGCACGAGCATATGGGAAATGGGTGGTAGAAGGAAAATAGGGCGAAGCGCGGTGGGTCATAATAGTTGTTAGGTATTTTCATCATGTTACTAAAATAAATACAAATTTTAAAAATGTAACATGTATATGTCACGGTCTCAAATAAATATAAATAATAGAAATAGTTAAAATGCAATAAGATAACGTTAAGTGTTAGGGGAACTAATGATGTGTGCACAGCTGTTTGCAATTGGAATCAGAAGGGACAAATTTACTAACAATTAGAAAACTGGGCCTCGCTTGACTAAACAAGGCAAACAATTACAAATAATGTGACATGTCCAAATTTTAAATATTCATATATATTTTTTTATATTTAATGTTTACTAGGAAGATTTTACACCATTGCATCACTCCCAAATACTTCTTATAATAATTTCAACTTAATTACTATTTAATTACATGTAATTTAGAATTGTTTTGTGCCAAAATTAAGTATTGTTTCGCAAAACATTCCCGAGAATGTTGTGCTCTCTATTAATGATAGTAAATCCAAAACAAGATCTCAGCTGGTGGAGGCTATATTCAGTAAAAGTCGACCGCTTTCAGAAGAAGCGACGCGAATTTACAGATTCATTGGACGGGCCTTTGCATCCAGAGACGTGGTTTCAGTGCAAGGGAGAGTGTAATATCTGTCTGTAGTGTGGTGTATATATCTGAGGCTCCCCATGAGGCTGACATAGTCACACTTGGTGTGCTAAAGCCTCGTTAAAATAGCAGAGGGAAAAAAAATTAAAATTAGGCTGGCATAGTCACACAGGTGCACTTAACCTCAAAAAAAAAAAAAAGAAAAAAAAACTTCAAGTGGTTGAATTTAGATGCGCCAAAAAACCAATAGTTTTTATTTTATTCTTGGAAAGAATAGGATATTTTAAGATACCGTTTTTATTGATTTTGAATTTGGATGAGTATTCAATTTTTATAATTTTTTTACGAAATACGCTGGATGACGTCACAGTGAGACAGCCACGTACCATTGCCTAGAAAAGTTCAGGTCATACATAACATAATCTGTTTCATTATCTTATCTTATCTTAAAAATCAAGCTTGGCTTAGAGTCCTAAATGAACCTTGACAAATAGTTTTATTTATTTCTCTTCTTTTAGCTTCGATTATTCCTGTTTGTTTAATGGTGTGATAGTAAATAGATATATATTAAAAAATCTGATTTATAATTCTTTTGTATTTACTTGTAACATAGTAATTTAATAATTTAATATACATTTCGGACTTTACGATAAATGACAACTGTTAAAAGCCGGGTGCGCATCATCTGATTAAAGTTCTATCTTTGTCTTGGAATCTGATTCCTGAAAACGCTTCACAAAGTCTATTTTGCAAAATGGTTTTTGATCTATTGTGTTGTCAAAAATTGGGACATCCCAATTGATTTTAAATTTGGCATGGTTATGTAGATTGCAAGATAGATGATGAATGATTGCTTCAAGTTACGCTTTAACAAATTCGTAATATTTAGATCAGAACTTTTAGTTTCTTTTTTTTTATTTTAGGCACAGAATAGTTAAATTAAAAAGAAAACTAATAGATCTTTGGGGGAAAAGCTATGTCCAGCAGTGGGTGTCCAGTGGCTAATATGATGATGATGTTCTGTATGTTTATTTTCCTATAATTATTCACAGAGAACTTCTAAATGTATATAGTAAAATTTAACAAATCATAGGGGTAATGCGGCCAGCATCATGGGAACACTGCCACAGGCAGATCTTTTGGATGGGGTGTTCTTTTTATAATTTTTATTTTTATAGTAACATATAGATACATTTAGTTAAGGTTTTTTAGGTAAGTTTTCTTTGTCTTATTATTATGTTCTTTATTTTTCTTTCATTCTTAGGTTTATTATTATTATTTAATTTAATTTAATCTATATTTAACAATAATTTTACTGAATAATCAAAAAAAAACATTATTTTAATACATTTCTTAAAGCAACTTTTTTTTATGATGATGATGATAATAAAATAGGCCACTATAGTGTCTTAGAGAAATTAACTTCATTGACCTGTAATTGTCCCCTTAAAGTTAACAGATATCAAAAATAACACGGTGTATATACCTAAGTACCTACCTGATTTTTTTCCCGAATTTTTGAGCATTCTATTTAATAGTTGAATTTCAATATGACTGATAAGTCTATTCTGATGCTTTTAATTATGAATACTAATAAGGAAAACATCAAAAATATACTCATTAAACTGGATACTATAATTACTTGTCATTAAGACTCTTTCTAAAAGGTTAATCACATGGTTTAATATTAATTAGTTAATTGTTTGTGAAGTAATCTATACAATAATGTCAATAATGAGTAGGGTCGGGACTTTTGGATGCTAACCGTGGTTCTAGAACCCATGGAGTCGTCATATGATATTATATAATTTTCGAGGTTAAAGTCAAAGTCTAAAAATAACACAATATATTAGATACTGTGATAATGTTGTTACATCGTAAAGTAAACACATGTAATAGAATGCAATTAAAATTATCATAAATCTTTATAAATAGTTATAGTGACCGCAGTTTACAGGTGAAGCGATATATACTTAAGAGCAAAGAAATCGAGCCACCCTTGCAATTTTTACGTTGATTTTTATGTTTTTTAGGTTGTAAGTGTTATCATGTGAACATAAAAATTTGCAAGGGTGGCTCAATTTCTTTGCTCTCTAGTGTATGTATGATTTATATAATTATGCACCTCCTTTGACATTAGTGCTGTGTGTGACAGACTACTGACAACTTTTTCGTAACTTGAGTAATATTGTCACTTTTGATAAAGATTAACTGAATCATTTTAATACGATTTGCGAAATTGAGTACCTACTGATTTGTAGGTACCACAAAGATACCA
Source organism: Choristoneura fumiferana (assembly GCF_025370935.1). NCBI lineage: Eukaryota > Metazoa > Arthropoda > Insecta > Lepidoptera > Tortricidae > Choristoneura > Choristoneura fumiferana. The sequence continues at coordinate 3,409,121 of NC_133496.1, read as the reverse complement.
TATCGGATATCATTTTCGAGAATATAAGTTTAACTTCAGTCGATGTAAGTAGAGAAATCTTTCTCAACACAAAAAAGAATTTTTGATCCTTGCTTTCTACCATTTTTTAATGAACATTGAATAATAATTGATGACGATTATGATACACTTATTCCAAAAGCCAGCATTACCTCATATATCTGGAAGTTATGAGTAATATTAGACAGTTGGAGAAGTGGTTTTTGTTGTTGTCACATAAAGTAATTGTTTTACTTTATTATGATAACTAACATTATTGTGTTTTAGTGTATTATACAGTGTTAAATGTGTTAGTAAATAAAATGTAAAATATTATATAACTTTGACTTTGACTTCAAAAATTGTTTTTAAACATATGACGACTCCATGGATTCTAGAACCACGGTAAGCATCCAAAAGGCCCAAACCTAATAATGAGTAATTTCCTGGTTTTTTTTTTTCAATGATGATGTACAAGTCATATACTAGTATCCCACTAATATGCGAAAGTTTGTAAGTCTGTTTGTTTGTTTGTTACTTCATCACATCTAAACCGCTGAACCGATTTAGATGAAATTCGGTATACAGATAGTTTCAGTCCCGGGGAAGGACAAAGGATAGTTTTTATCCCGGAAAATTTCATAGTTCCAGCAGGATAGTAAAAACCGAATTCTACGCGGACAGGAGTCGCGGGTTATGGCTAGAATTCAATAAAAAATAAATAAAATAAATATCATGGGACGCATGACTACAGACACTAATACTTAAAAACATATTATACAACCAAGACTCCAGAATATACTATACATAATATTTGCCATAACACCAGAGAATTGAGCCCGGGACCTCTAGCTTCGTAGTTAGGTTGTCTAGCCATTGGGCTATCTAGTCATCATTGATATAGTCCATGTTACAAAAATATGTATAATGAAAGTTATGTATTGTCACAACTTTGAAAAATATCTCATATCTCAAATGAAATCAACTCTTTTCTTTGTACAATAAAGAGTTTACATACATACATACAATATGTCAACAAAATGGACCCTGCAAATAAACAGAGATCATACAGAAAAATTATTGATTTTGAATTAGAACTTTTTTAAAAGAGACTGTAACATATTTTTCAAACTTTGGCCATTTCAATCTCACTTTAGTCAATTCTTTCTTAAGTATTTCACACATTCAATATTAGTAGTTAATAGGTGTTTGAATTAGGTTACTTTACCCTTAATTTATTTATATTTATGAAATAAACCTGGCTTGTTGTAAATTTTACTAAGCTGTAATAGTTTGCCTTCTACTTTGCTATATGGGCCAATCAACTATTTTACCCACACTTTGGGCGTCTCCTGCGTTACCAAAATTGTCTCTGGCAACCAAAAAATCATACTTCCAACAAGATATTTCACATGTAGGATGGCATGTATTAAATTACAGAAAAAACATATTTACTTACAAAAATCTGCAATTGTTTGATAAATGTTGTGGACAGATTAGTGTTGGTAAAAAAGTTGATTGTCCCATATAATACTATTATCAATTTTACACAGGTTAGCTAACAAAAGGGGACTACCAAAAACAAGCAGTTTAAAGCTTCTAAGTAAATTAATTCCTGAATCAAAAATTGGTTTTAGCAAAATCAACAGTAATTGGGATTAGACCAGAAAAAAAAAGGTGTGGACAGATAAATTAATTAAAATAACAGAATTATGTGTTAGGGTTAATGCACAGCCCAAAACAATATAAGGATGAATTTTTGGAAACATCCCAAATGAGTAAATTTGAAAAATAAAATGTTGATGCAAAATCAAAATTACAGCAGCTACAGATGCTGAATAAGTACCTGCTATTAAATTTTAGCTATCATTGAAAATAAAAATTAAATGGTTTTTTTTTTGAAATCCACCCCTAAGGGGTGAAATGTAAGCACAGTATAATTATGTAACAAAGGTCCAAGTTTTTCAACATTTGTGAATGCAAATATTTAACTCCAATTGAAAGTTTTATTCAGCACCATATGTGTGTATGAAAGTATTTTGTTTTTTTTTCCACAAAACTTAAAAAAATACTGTTTTCATTTTACTTCCCCAAGATATTGTTAATTTCACATACAGCCCAACAACCAAACTTAATAATTAAATTAAAACAGGATTTCTTTAAAAAGTTTAGACTAAATGGCCTGTATAGCTAGAGCCAATGAAGTTTGTGAAAAATGTATATCTTGCTTTTGACATAAACGGTTACTTTTTATTATTAAAACCTCTATTAAAATAGTGATGTTTGCAAGTGTATGTTACTCTTTCAGGTTAAAATGACTGGATAGAATTTGATTAAATTTTGCATGTAAATAGCTGGATCCTAGGAATATGATATAATTAATATACATAGTTTTGCACATTTTTTCTTTATGCAATATAAATGAACACCACAAAACAACTCTATGGAATTCTCATAGGAATTAAGTAAAATCAAACAACAACTTTAACACCTTAAATAGATAAATAAATAACTTTAAGCTAGTGTTAATACCAATGGTGGCCAAAAATTATTACTTCACTTAGTCAAAGATTTAACTATTTTTTAACCAAAAACACAACCCCATGCAAAGTTACATCTTCATACCTAGATCCATTGCAGATTTAAATTTTAATTAAACTCATCTAAAACTTAGTGGAATTGATATCATCTACATTTTGTCTGGAACTTCGATAGCAATCATAGATTTACTTCCCATAATAGAAGCACACCCACATGTACCAATTAAGTAAGGTTATGTAAATGTAAATATTGAAGAAAACCTCACATCACGGTTCAGAGGCAGTGACATAGGTTTAATGTAACTTTCGACTGGTATTTAGATTATTATCGTAGTTTTTTAGCAACTAGCATGCGACACATCGCTCTACCGGAGATAAGCGGCGCGCAGCCACTCAATAACTGTCAAAATGTAAAAACAATCCAAATATCACGTGATCCCATTGCAGTTTACAGTTAAACTGCGCCCAACTAAGTAATAAACTGTTAATTACACGCGCTCAGATAAACTAACGGTACATTTAAGCGATTGTTGCAAAAAAACTGCACCAGTTACGTTCTAGGTTAGGTCGCGATTTTGCGACTATTTGCTGCGATTGTAAACATGAACGATCATAAAACGTCTGGATTTATTTTAACACCGTTTAAGAGGGATTTCATATGATAAAAATGCGCTAAGACACTTAATGTAAACATCCCTAACGTGAAATGAAAACCCGCGCGCTACACCTAACCTTGATAGCGAAATAAGGTTGTTACAGGTTTCTAGTTCAAGGTCTCATGAAAAACTCAAAAGTCACATGAAGGCGTTACACAAACAAAACTGAAATATCATTGCGACCCGCACAAAAATCTATTTTGGGACAAACAACAGATGAAAAAAGTACTAACCTTACGGACTCAGATGACTGTTCTATCCATGTAATTTGCACTTGAGGACTTGTGCGCCTCTATCACAAATTACACCACCAAAAACACTAGCACTGATATATCCTTCACACTTTCAGACACGAGTCCGCACGATATTTAATTGTTTTTCGTAAAAAATTAACACTTTTCACGAAACATCACATGTTACGAACTTCACGACTGCAAAATTTTGGTGTTGCCAGCCGTATCGAAAAAAAGTTTTAAAGCGTCTCCACATTATAAAATAGGAAACGGTTTACATTTTCAACAAAATTTGACTAAGGATTTGGTTGTTCGACTAGTATCTCCAGTGAAGTGTCGATGTAGACTGACTGGCTAAATCTTCCCGTTTTACATCTGACATCAGATGCGAACAACAACTCAGCCTATCCCCCTCCTGTTTTACCTGCTACAAAGTATCCACCCCTGGCACAAACCCAAACCCGGCTTTAAAAAAAAATCTATTGTCTTACTTTTGCCACTCTTATCGGGAAGCAGTGGGTAATTGTTTCGAGGACAATCGCCTTAGATTTTCTATTATGAATGGAATAAAAGAAAGTAAAAACAACACGTGGTTATCTAAAAGTTGTTTCGATTATTTCTACGACTTTAGGAATTTTTTATTCCAAAGACAAAAATTTTCAACGAAAAACAAATATTCTTTAAAAAAACGCATTTCAACGTTTTCTGATAGATTAAATACACATAGTTTTAATTTAACAGATGATTCATTTTTAATAAAATGGGATGTTTATAATGGAAAGCAAAATGTTCTTTCAATTAAATAAATAAAATGATTATCTATTATTTTCAGATGTCTCGTCACCCAAGCCGCGAACGGAACAACGTAACAGAAAATCCTGACGCTTTAGCAGTCATCAGAGAAGAACAGTTAACTCCTATTGATTCGAACACCAACGTAGATACCGTTTCTAAGTCCAGTGCAGGCTCCAAAAGCAAACACATGAATAAAACAGGAGCATGCCCCACAACCTGTAGTTGTCAAGAAAAAGGTGGTGTAAAATTTGGAGCAGCAGAGGTTGAGGAAATGTTAAAAGAGAAAGAGGCTAAGCTAAGAGCGGAGTTTGCTCAACAATTGGAACAAGAAGAGAAGTCCATGAGAGAAAGATTTGATTTCATTTTGCAGTAAGTTATACATTTTATACCTACTTAATTTATTAGCACCTTAGCTTAGAATGCACCAATAGGTACTTTATTTTACTAACTTCATTTACCTACGTACACATTAAAATCAAGGAATTAGTGGAATTAATTAACCAAGTAAGTTTGACTTTTGCTTCATTAGCGACTGGTTCATCTAATTTGTCATTGATATCAGTTGATTTTTCTCTCGCTTTAGAAATAATGTATTACTTTGATTTTTATCTATAACAGCTAAACCCAAGTAGAACTTATTCTACTTAAATAAACTTTCTATAGTGACATAACTTCAAAGGATATCGTGAGGAATGTTTAGCGATAAAAACTTACCTGCTCTAAAGAAGCTTCCTCGCACTTTATTTACAAAATAGATTTTTAAAGATTTCATTTTACCCAGAAATGAACAGGTACGAACAAGTCATATGCTGCGAGAGGCGCACAGAGAGAGACAGGAGAAAGTGCAAGCTTTGCAAGCGCAGCTGGAGTGCAAAAACATGGCGGGTTTGATGTATGTCATGTGTTCAGAAAGAAGAAAGAGTAAACTGGAGAAATTAAGAGTAATTGAAGGTGATGCTTAATTTATTTAATGATGAACATTACATACAAACAACTCGTTTATATTCCTGACCAAAAAGTTATAATAATCATATCGCACATAATATTGTAGTTATAATTTCATTGTCAAAAGTACATTTTAATCCCTTAATCTCATCCATTCACAATCATCATAATCAGCCGGAAGACGTCCACTGCTGAACATAGGCCTCCCCCATATTAAATGATATTGACCTGGATAACTCACGTCTTAAATCGAGTTTAGCTCGATATGTTTCGGGCTAATCCGTAGCCCGAAGTTAGTGTGCGTGTTGCAGCAGCCGTCGAGTCGCGTTGCTCCTAAGAAGAAGGGCTACGGATTAGCCCGAAACATGTTAAACTAAACTCGATTTAGAACATGAGTTATCCGGGTCAATATTATTTAATATGGGTGTCTCACGGTAGTTTCATGTTCATAATAGGCCTCCGCCCGTCATTCCATCTTACCTGTAATATGGAAAATTAGATTATATAAGTATCGTATTTAATCACATTTGATTTATGGGCGTGTTAGACCAGGGATAGCAGTTTATTTAGATGTGATTTATGGGCCGGGGTACCTGTTATCATTCAAAAGGACGATAGTAGAAGTAGTGTGGTTTGTATAAACAAAAGGCACACATTGTGTGCAGAAGTCAGTATTTAAAAGGAGTCAAAACGAATAAAAAAGTTTTCTGCAAAGAACCTTTCCTAATCAAAAGCAAAAAATGTATGATAATTGTTTTAAACTTATTAACATTATCTACAAGCTATACCTAATAAGTATACTAATTTAAACCTTATGGTTCAGGTTCATTATATAATGGTCACTGTAAGAATAATAATTTTGTGATATGAGCTGTTTTTAAAGTAGTACGATATCTACACTAAAATATAAGCTTTTTTGTCTGTATTATAATGCGAACTTTTTAAATTTGTAAATAAAGTTATTCGTCGGTATTTGCAATGCATGCGTCGTTCGCTCGTCAGTCGTGTGGCACCCCTTTAGCCCTTCAAAAGGTCACGACGTGAGATTAGCCGGTCGGTGACAGCGACGTCGGACGTTTGCGGTCATAGACAAGACAATGCCACCTTCTTGCAAGCCGCTTTCTAGTTACACTTATTATGCCAAAATAAACTTTATGACGACGTATTAGACACTAAAGTTTTTATTTTAATTTTAACAGAATTTTGCAATGCAGCCATGGATGCGGTTAACCGATTAACCTCTTTAGTTTGTTTTATGTGATTATGTTATATGTATACGTTAATTAAATAAAACTCGTAAAGCCGGACATCGGACTATGGAAAAATAATTTGTCGTTACTTATTAAAAAATTTATTGTTTCATTTTTTTTTTATTCAACTAGATGGCAAACGAGCAAGTGGGTCTCCTGATGATAAGAGATCACCACCGCCCATATACACCTGCAACACCAGGGGTATTGCAGATGCGTTGCCAACCTAGAGGCCTAAGATGGGATACCTCAAGTGCCAGTAATTTCACCGGCTGTCTTACTCTCCACGCCGAAACACAACAGTACAAGCATTGCTGTTTCACGGCAGGATTAGCGAGCAAGATGGTGGTAGCAATCCGGGCGGACCTTGCACAAGGTCCTACCACCTGCTTTCATACTTATTACTTGAAAATTAAATGAAAACTTAAAGTAGGTACCTAACCTACCCACTAATAGTAAATCAAATTGTTTAACGATGTCTTGACGTCATAGATAATTCACACCCACACTATTACGACAAAAATCTTGATCGTTGGGTTGGGGGTGGCGTTTCGTCGGGGGCGCTTTAAATCGTTATTATTAAATTCCGGAATTCTACAAAATTTCCATGAAAATTCCTAAACAATACAGCGGCGTCTACATTAGCGTTGCATTATAACCTAACCAACGAAAAGTTGGAAAACCCCGACTTTAATAATAATAATAATTCATTTATTTATTCAGACAACAAAGATCCATACATTATTAGTAATTTGCTTATAACTATGTTAGTATACATATTGGACGAGTGATAGTGTGGTATTAATTAAATTTTGCATAATAGAGCACTCATCTCTTACTGCTATCATCTTCAGGAGGCTGTTAGTGCTGCCACGTATTCTTGTCAGAAGCGATGCCTTTTTTTTCGTAGTACTTATAGCATTAAAGCTATAAGTACTACGAAAAAACCGATTTTGATAAAACATGTCTAAGAACCATTGCTAGAAAACCTGCTTTTAATTAAAAAAAAATCCGCATTCAAATCGGTCTAACCGTTTAAGAGCTACGGTGCCACAGACAGACACAGACACACATAGCGGTCATACTTATAACACCCCTCTTTTTGTGTCGGGCGTTAAAAAACAACAGTGCCTGGGGGGCTACAACGAAATTCGAAAATCGAAGTTCGTATCGTACCGTCCCTCTCACTCTCGTATCAAATAATATTAGCGTCAGCGGGACGGCAAGATACGAAATTCGAATTTTGCACTTCCTACGAATAGGTACCATTACGTACTAAATTTCATCCGAATCCGTCTAGCCGTTGTAGCGTGAAGGAGTAGCAATCAGACTCTCACGCACACATACTCATAAACTGTCGCATTTATAATATTAGCAAGATTAGGTACATACCTATTATAGTCTAATTTTAGTATATAATTACGAGTATCAAGGTGGTAGGTGGTGGGGCAAATAAATGGCAGTTCGAATAGTGTTGTTGGTAGAATTCGAATTACTACAACAGAACTTGTAAAGATCCATTTTTTACCCTACTGCCCGAAGTAGAGTTAAGTATTTTATCAATTAGTTACATCGTTATAAGCACACAATACACATACATACATATAAATTAAGAAGATTCTCTGCGGTAGCTGTAAACTTTGACCAAAACAGTTATATGGCTAATAATATGTTCTAGAATATACAAACTATATCCACGCTCTCCAAAGCATCTTAAGCGACGGGCAGAGTCTGATTCTCCACCTCTCCCGAGGCTACAAGACAGCCGCCAAGGTCGACCAGGAGTGGAGGGATAAGATGAAGGTCGTCATCAAAGAGGTTTGTTGTATAGGAGCCCCCCTTAAATATTTATTTTATTCCGTTTTTAGGGTTCCGGAGCCATAATGGCAAAAACGGAACCCTTATAGTTTCGCCATGTCTGTCTGTCTGTCTGTCCGTCCGCGGCTTTGCTCAGAGGCTATCAATGCAAGAAAGCTGTAATTTAGCACGGATATATAAGTAAACTATGCCGACAAAATGGTACAATAAAAAATTCAAAAAATATTTTTTTAGGGTACCTCCCATAGACGTAAAGTTGGGGGTGTTTTTTTTTCTCATCCAACCTTGTAATTTGGGGTATTGTTGGATAGGTTTTTTAAAACCATTAGGGGGTCGCTAAAACGATTTTTCGATTCAGTGATTTGTTTGCAAAATATTCAACTTTAAAGTGCAAATTTTCATTAAAATTTAAACCTGCGGGTGGAAAAATTTGAAAAAAATCAGGATTAGTAAGTATATCAAACTTACAAAGAAAACTATAACGGTTAAGTTTTCTTGAGAATTATTAGTAGTTTAAGAGTAAATAGCAGCCTAAGGTATAAAATATACCTAAACTTGGAAGATTCCATATAAAATACAAAATACTTATTTTTTCGTAATGGCTACGGAACCCTATTTTGGGCGTGTCCGTCACGCTCTTGGCCGGTTTTTACCCGACTGCAAGAAGAGGTATTGATTTTCGCGCGTATCTTGTTAAATGGATGTATTTAGTAAACAAGGTTGTGCCGGATGTGCGGACTTTCGTGCGATGTTGCCAGATTTGTGAAGGTTTTTTGCTGGCGATCCCTTATTGCTGGGAGACGCTCTCGGGGAAGTAATTGTTGTTGTGTCTGTCTCATGTCTGTCTCCTGTAGCACGTGCCGACCGAGTGTTTTAACCATAGAGCTAATACTCGTATGATGGGACTATACACATCTCCATTTTTTTTAAATTCACGGTGGAGGCATTCTACACTTCCACTGAAAGTAGATTAAGAATAAACATTATGATTTTGATTTTGATTGAATGAGTTTTTGACTAATAAAAACGCCATCACTTCTAACCATTTCCTTTCAGAATTAGTACCGCCAGTTTTTTGCCTCTCTTACTTATAAAAAAAAACAAACTACTTATAAATATACCTATATATTTGATAGTCTTTTAGTTGATCTTACGCAATTTTCGGGGGTAAAAACTATCCTATGTCCTGTACTAGTTCTCAAACTATTTCCATGCCAAATTTTATCACAATCAGTTCAGCGGGTTATTAAACGTGAACATGTAACAGACAGAACGGAGTCACTATCGCATTTATTACATTAGTTAGTTAGTATGATATAAATAATATATACGTTTTTAGTTCCCCGGATTTCTATTAGTGAAATAAACAGATTACAGTTTTTTTTATTCTAGTTATTTCTAGGTCTGTGGTATCTTTAGTGTGCGCTTGCGACGTTGTGAGACCGACTTTTGGTAACCATTGATACCGGAATGGTCGAGAAGGCTTTTTGTTAACAATGGCGCCCTGGTTAGATGCAATGCGTTGTATGTTTTATTAACCTAATAAGAAAAATATATAAACACTACTAACTTTTGCCCGCGGCTTCGCCCGCGTGGAATTCGGTTGTCGCGCGCTGCAGGGCTACTACGAAACTCGAAACTCGAAGTTCGTGTCGTGTGGTCCCTCTGACACATACTATTTAATACGAGAGCGAGAGGGACGGTACGATACGAACTTCGTGTTTCGAGTTTCGTAGTAGCCCTGCTGTTCCTTCGGGAACTGTGCATTTTTCCGGGATAAAAACTTAGCCTGTGTCAGTCTCTGGCCCATAAACTATCTCTATGCCAAATATCCCATCGATCCGTCGCTCCGTTTCGACGTGAAAGACGGACAAACATACAAATTCACACACTTCCGCATTTATAATATTATAGTATGGATTAGCTTTCATAATAGAACGAGAAAAAAATATTTACGCAATACAAAATAATTGAGAAACGTGTGGTTTGCCGAAATAAAGTTTCAATTTATTTTTACAAAAAAACGAAAAGTAAAAAAATACCTATCTACAGGAGTGAGCTACATTTTAAGTCTACTATCGACAAAAAAGCCAAACCCAAACCCGATTGCATAAGTCGGACGCCACTCAGCATCATGCTGTGGCATGCTGCAACGTTGTTTTTCAGCGGGACCCATTTATAATCCTGCAAGTATTATATACTAGCTGTTGCCCGCGACTCCGCCCGCGTAGTATTCGTTTATCGCAATCCCGCGGGAACTATGCAACTTTCCGGGATATAAACTATTTTATGCCCTTCACGGGGACTCAAACCATCGTATACCGAATTTCATCTAAATCGGTTCAGCGGATTAGACGTGATGAAGTAACAAACAAACAAGCTACCAGATTTACTAACTTTCGTATTTATAATATTAGTGGGATGAGAAAGTTTGTATGTGCGTGTGTGTATGGTAAGGTTGAAAGTCTTTAGTATTTGAAAATTACTAATATACCTACTCAGCAGCACAAAATTTGGCCCTCTCTACATACAAAATTATCTATTACTGCATACATTTGAGGGCCAGATTTTTATTATAGAATAAAATAGAAGATTTATTTGCATAGAATAAGTCGTTACATCAGCTGTTATTAGATGGTAATGAGACAAAAAGTTGCTTAAGGTTGCTGTTTTTGAAATGCTGTATTTGTACATTTTCTAACACTAAAATCAACTCTACTGGAAACTAGGTATTTTACGACAGAAAATCGCCTACATTGTATTATATCTTTTCCAACAGTATTTTTTTTTAAATACATTCAGGGGTAGCTCCCATATGCTTTTCGGTAGCTTGTTAAAAACGGAATTTTTACGGCAACGCAATCTGTTCTATAAAAAATATTTCTTTTAAATAGTTTTATTAATTTAGAATAGAATACGTTGGATTATTGGATCCTCTAGATCGACTGCCCAAATTCTGTTCTTTTATAAACAGCTGGACATTTGGAATAACACATAGTCGACGGCGAAGTACCAACACCTCCTAATGACCTTTGACATGCGATTGAGGACCTTAGCACCCCTTAGCTAAACCTCCTAAGTTGCTTGGTACTTCACCGTCGCTTAGGCTACTATTTTATCCCAAAATTTCTACGGGATCAGAATGAAACCCCACAATTACAACCGCTAAGCAAGTTTATATGCAAAGTTATAGAATTAGTTATAAAGTTACTTTAAAAGGAACCTTGTAAAGACCTTTCAGATTTTCCTTGGATCTTTTAAACAGGAGCTTGGTACCTACCAGTGTCTAGGAAATTAACTTAATTTGACCTGCTGAATGCTCTCTTAAAGTTAACGGAACGCAAAAATAACACGGTTTATATGAATTGTTATGGAATCTATTTAGTGGGATTCCAATAACGAGACCCTAATTCTGTCTAGCCCTGAATGCGGGTAGAACAACAGAACAATACTTTGAAATTAAATAGAATTAGCCACCTGCAAATTTAAATAATGGATGTTATCTTTGTTAAACGACTTATTATTATCCTAATCTACAAATACAAAAGATGATGGAAAACAATAGAGCTTTACTTTATTATATTGGAGCAACTCGATGATTCTAACAAGCTTCGTCGAAATGTCTAAATGTTATCGTAAAGTTTTTATAACTTAAACGAGGAACTATTTAAATCGCCGCCGCTTTTGAAGCGTTTGTTTCAGGTAGAAATACGAATGTCATTGTTTTTAGTGGTTGGTACCTACTTCAAAAGGGAAAAACAGAACCCTTGTAGGATCACGGTTTGTCTGGATTGTCTGTATGTTTATCAAGAGAAATTACTAAATACCTACTCAGGTTTGCTATAGGTACTTAGTGCTACGAAAGTTGAAGTGAATTATTACACATAGACAGCTAAAGAAAGAACTGATTGCCTTTTGGCAAAAAATGAAAATGAATGAAAAGGAAAATGAATTAAATTAATGAGTTAATGTCAAAATCCTGCTCTCATTAAGTACATGACATGTGCTTGTGTGCATGACCTCAACTCTGGTGGCTCTACATATACCATAATTAGTTTTAAATATTGTGTTTTTAAGGTATAAGTACAGGTAACTTCTCAATCAGCGCAATCTAAACATATAGGTAGTTATTCATAATTGTATACCTATACTTCCAGTTGTGGTAGAAACTTGAAATTTAGTATGAAGGTAACTTCGCGGTTAGGGGCAAAAAAATCCTTTTTTTTCTCTTGTAAATTTTTATAACATTTTTCAATTTGACGTGTACAATTTTGGTGGGGGAGGGGGAGGGAGGGCATGTCCCCTGTGACCCCTCTTCGGACCGCACCTGTCAGAAGGATCTGAAAATCTTAATTTTTCATGTCTGTCTGTCTATTAATTATCTAAATGACCCCACACTGCATCCATTTTACTTAGAAAAGGGGCTTTGGTAATTGCTATGACTTGTTTTAAATTACCTAAATAGTATTTAACCTTGTTAAAAAAATAATTTGAGTTAGTGTATGCTAATATTCATATTCATAACTTTTAGACAGGGCACAGAAAAAAAGGGTTTTAAAAACGCACACACTTACCACTTCTTTAATAGTGTAGGTAATCGATTCTATTAACCATTTTAAGTTACATTCAGTATTTCAGTTATTTATTTAACACCTTGTAAGTAATATAAGCATATAAGTACGCCGAAGTTTCGCAACTGAATTTTAGCGTGATTACTCTGATTACCTACGACACGTCATTTGCCAAAATTACGGCACGTTTTGCCATAAACAAGTCATGGAACGATGTTCGGATGTAGGTAGGTACGCCAGGACGCGAGTAAAGATAATGCTAGTAATTCAATCAGAATTGCAGGCGTAATTACGCCAAATTCAGCCGTGTAACTTCGTCACGAGTCCCATTTCCTGGCCCACTAACAGAATCACTTACCATCTCACTTACTAGGTAGGTCACTTACCCACTTACTCGCTCATTTACCCACTTACTATCTCACTACTTACCCACTAACTTACTAGGTCACTTACCCACTTACTCGCTCATTTACCCACTTACTAGCTCACTTGCCCACTCACTAGCTCACTTACCCACTCGCTCACTTACCTTCCAGTTTCAAGAGTACGTGTACCACTTCGCGGGAGGCAGTCCCGACACCAACCAGTACATCTTCGACATACCTGCCCTCCTGAAGACGCAGACCCCTGTCGAAGACAACCCTAACGAGGACCCTTGCGACTGCAATGAAGACAATGAATTCGCTGGTCAGGCAATAAACATCAAACTTACCTATCTTTATAGGTTGGAAACTTAGATAAGGTAAAATTTCAAATGTAGTTTCGCGCATGAGTTTCGAAAAACTCAGAGATGCGAGTCCGGATTCGAACACCCGATTCTTTGCTTTTTAGAAGCCATAGGTCAAACCACTAGAGTGATCCCCATCCTAGAATTAACATTTTCACTAAACTGTCCCTTGGTTTCGCGACTGTCATGGGTCAAAACGTTCGTGCGTTACAATGCACAAATGTACAGAATTAAATATCCATTTCTGTTGTTACGTAGACGTGGCTGCGTGGCAGAGCTAAGTAGCTTATACCTATAACATTTTTTTAGTAGGCGATTCAAACTCTCTAAGGCCGCTTGTAGACGTCCGTTGTTTCAACTGACAACGAACCGTTTTTTTGCCGTGTTGAGGCTAAGTCGCCGGACAAGTGTCCGGTGCATGTACTGTATAACCTTCCGCCGCCTAACTTTGCCTAAAAGTTCATTGCCACGACTAGTACCACAAAGCTATAAAGTATAATTCCAATAATTGAATAGGCACTATACCGTTAAGCGATTCGAACACAATCCGGGAGTAACGTAAAGACGTCGCATAAAAAATGTATGTGAAAAATGCGTCAAAACTGACGGCAGATTTATATGGCGCATGGTATACATACATTCATTGTAAGCCATACAACACCGCATCTTCGGCAAAAAAAACTGCCCGTTGTCCAGAGAAAACAACGGACGTTTACAGCGTCCTACGGGTTCATTCTTGTAGTTACTTAATAAATAAGTTTGGAGTATGTAATATAAATTTAAAGATTAACAGCCTTATTCTTAAAAAATCCTTAATTGAGGTTTGATCGGTCATTTACTTAGCAGACTGATTAAGCTTGTTAGACGGTTGTCAAGGAGTATGTTTCATAAACGCTTGCTAGCAGTCTACTAGTTGTTGAGCTGCTGATAGACGGATTAGACGCGTTATGTTGGCCTTCTTGACAAATCAAAGACAAAAAATGGCCTCATCGGTAATTTTAAAACAAATTTACAGCAGTGACAGCAAATTGGCAGGAAAATAAAATAAAAAGCAAGATGTTTGTTTTCCCGCCATTTCCGATCCGTATGTTTATGTTCTACCTAAGTGCAAAAAGCCGTAATTATGTTAATCATGCTAATTTAAATTTTTTTCATTTTTATTGTTAGTAAAGTAGCAGTAATAAATACCTAATTTAGAGGATTTTTAAACACAAATTCCTGAAAATAAATTTTCCTGTTTTTTTTTAATCTTTGCGTAACCCTCCCATCACTAAAAATATCTTCGGTATAGTTTTTTTGCTCTTGTCAAAGTCAGTTGTTCAAACTTGTGGCGGCCATTTTGTGACTTAGCAGGGAGATAAAGGAGGTTCTACGGTCCTCTTACTTTAGCAGAGCCTTGATCGACTGATTAGCGCTAACAGACGTTTATGAATCATGTTTTTTAGCATCGGGCCTTCAAGGAGCCTGTAATTATTTAACAGTTACTGTTGTGTAACATAAAAAAATGAAATTACAACATTGCTATGAACACGCTATGAATATTTCTCTCAAGAGAGAAGGTTTCTCTTGTATATTTCTGCATACTATAACCTGTTTTAATCCGTATTATCCACCGCATCAGGTCCTGAAGGTCCAGAACGCGAGAAGACCTGGTGGGAGCGGCTGGAAGGGGAGGGTCGTCCGTTCGTGATGTTCGGAGACATGTCGGAGTTCAAGCCGCCGCAGCGGCGTGAGGTGCTCGGGACCATCAAAGCTGCGAAGACTGCGCCGCCCAAGTGGAAGGAATATGGTAGGATTAACCGCAATATCCAACGCCTCAAGCTCTGTTAGCCCAGAGCTCGAGAAGACTTGTTGGGAGTGGCTATACTTAGCTGTTCGTAATTTTCGGGTAGGTACAAAGTGGTTTTTTTTGGGTTGAGTAGCCTTAAGTAAGAGCCAAAGAAGTTCCTTGATTATGCTTACTTGTTTTTGGTTTTTTAATGTTATTATGAATAAAATAGAGCCGTGGTGGCCGAGTGGTTTGACCTATGGCCTCTCAAGCAGAGGATCGTGGGTTCAAACCCCGGCTCGCACCTCTGAGTTTTTCGAAATTCATGTGCGGAATTACATTTGAAATTTACCACGAGCTTTGCGGTGAAGGAAAACATCGTGAGGAAACCTGTACAAAAAACCTGCGAAGCAATTCAACGGTGTGTGTGAAGTTCCCTATCCGCACTGGGCTCGCGTGGGAACTACTGCCCAAGCCCTCTCATTCCGAGAGGAGGCCTGTGCCCTGCAGTGGGACATATATATAGTGGGTTGATGATGATGATGATGATGAATAAAATACGGTGGCGTTTTAGAATGTCCTTGTAACGTAAAAACTGGTCTCTAGAAGTCCGTTTTTAACAGAATTCGTGGCATTTCTCATCTGAGACTTGGTGAAATCTAACTCTTATCTCCTTTTAGTGTTCAACGAGATGTTTCTGAAGGACACGTGCCCCAACGCTGACTCCATCAAGGAAGAGTACCCCAAACGCCTGCCCGTGGACAAGTGGGAGTGCCGGGGACAGAAGACGCCGGAAGACCACAGCCCGATTGATGAGAAGGACATCCATGTGAGTATAGGTAGTGTCACCAGAGTTGAGGTCACGCACACAAGAGACACGACAGCGGGATTTTGACATTCATTCATTCTCCTTTTTACTCGACTACGGCGAAGCCAAAAGGAAAAGTAATTATTTTAACAGTCTATTTATGTTTGTACTTATGTTTCACTGTAGCATCTAGGCTATTCATCCGATTCTAATAAATAAGGTGTCATATGTAATCAGTTCTTTATGTAGCTGTGTATATAATCATTCACTTCAACTCTCGTGGCACTACGTCTACGTCTTCTATGTAGAGTCACCTGCATATTAATATCTGCCACAGCGGAGCGTGCAAAAATACCTGACACATCCTACCGGCCGTAGAAATACAGTTTTCGACATTTATATGGATGATTTGTTGTGTCAGATATAAGTGTTGGTGACTCTATTGTCAACGGCGTAGAAGCGTGTTCAGATATTTTTGATCAAAGTTTTGCTCACAAGTTTATGAACTCGACTGTACAGCGTGTGTCTACTCTCATGTTGATTAGGGTATTTCTAACCTATAGGTATACATAAACCTCATACCAAACGCCATGACTTCATTCTAGATACCGTGTTTCATAGTAATGTTTATTGGTTATCATACTTATGATATGACCTACAACACCCTACACTACCGATATCCAAATAGAAATAATGTATGTTTTATTTTTCATAACGACCGGCAGGGCTACTACGAAACTCGAAACTCGAAGTTCGTGTCGTGCGGTCCCTCTGACACTAGCGAGAGGGACGGTACGGTACGAACTTCGAGTTTCGAGTTTCGCAGTAGCCCTGCGGGTTCGAACCCCGAAGTGATTAAGTACAAGTTTTTTTTTAAATATATGAATGCAGTTTTTCTTGTTACTTAATTCGATGACAGGTTCCTAACAACAGATCTTCGTATGTGTTATAGTTTCACACTTTCCTATACTGACTGATATGAATGTTACACAACACGGCAGTCGAGTAATAAAACACAAAACTTTTCTTTAGTCTCGAGAGTCAAGTTTCCGCCGCTACACTACCACCAGCATGGAGATGAGGGCTGCCATGGGATCCATTCTCAGGATGATGTGAGTTTTATCACTTACTAATACAACCTCTATATAATAACAAGTTGGCACAGCCGTCCCCGTCTCGTTGCGTAAACTCGCATAATTATCGCAAGTAATAATGTAACTAGCTTTTGCCCGTGGCTTCGTCCGCCTGGAATTCGGTTATCGCGCGCTGTTCCGTCGGAAACTGTGCATTTTTTCGGGATAAAAAGTAGCCTATGTCACTCTCTGGCCCATAAACTATCTCTATGCCAAAAATCACGTCGATCCGTAGCTCCGTTTCGACGTGAAAGACTGACAAACATACAAACACACACACTTTCGCATTTATAATATTAGTGTGGATATTTTATATGATTTTCCTTGTTTTAAAACAATCCATTAGGATTCAGAGAAAAAAGAGTTATGACTCTTATGACAAACAATACATTAAGATTAACATTGCATTCTGACTTTTAACAATTATGCAAGCCGATATGGATAAGATTTAGTCTAGCGTTATCTCTTTTGCGATTTTGGGATTGTGCAATTTTCCGGGATAAAAACTATTCTGTGTCCGTCCCTGGATCGCAAACCATGGGAATTCAGTCAGCTCCTGTTTTTAACACTTTAACTGTCCCTAGCTTTTGACACTGTCATGGATCGGTACGTGTGCATTAAAGACTATCATTGCCAAGAAGAATGCGCCGCAAGAAACTTGGCAGAAGGTCATTTTTTCATAATAATATAATTACAAATAAAATACTTAAAAACTATATTACACAATTAAAGAAAAAAATACAAAAAATAATAATAATAGAAATACAGGGATGTAAGGGGTCCCTTAATTACAATACTAAACACTAACTATATCTAAACTATATCTACGTTCAGTGGAAGTGTAGAATGCTTCCACCGTCATAAATTTTAAAATAATAATAACAATAATTTAGTTCTGAAAACTGTCATGGATCGGTACGTGTGCATTAAAGGTAATGCACAAATGTACAGAATTATCCATTTCTGACGTCACGTAGACGTGGCAGTGGATGTAATGCACGGACAGTTAAAGTGTTAAAATATTTGTTCAGATGTAGTAATATTTGTCCATAGCACGGCCTCGAACTACGCTTGTGGTGGCCAACACACCACCAGCAACCGAGCCAACTTGCTGGCGGCGAGAGACTCCATGGAAATTGCCTCCACCACCAGACTGGTCAGTTCATTGAATAGAACTATAGTATACCAACGAGAAGATATAAATTATGTCATGAGACGAAAAAGAAGCGAAATACTCGTAGTAATAATGACATATCAGACAAAGATGAAGTATATCTCGTCTCGTTGGTTTTACTAGTCTCATAACATCATCATTATCTCAGCCGTAGGTCGTCCACTGACGGACATAGGCCTCCCCCATAGACCTCCAGTTGCTTCGGTTGGAGGCATCCTGCATGCACCATGGGCCTGCAGCTACTTTGACCAATAATTTCAAGATACAACTAAATGAAACCGGAAAAGTGCGATTCGGATTCCCGCACCGCGGCACCGAGGGCTCAGTACTTACTTTGTAGGATCTATGAATATCCAGTGTTAGCAGAACCCCCTCTCTTTAACAAAATGTACGCAGTTTGGGGTAATATTAGAGGATTACTGACATACAGACAGACGTAAAAAATTCAGAAGCATGCTGAACGCTTCTGTTGCTGTGAAGTTGAGCTCTGGTTCAGTTCGAAATGCGTCAGTATAGTGTGGTGATAGATGGGTTTGTGTGATTTGTGTGTGTTCTTACAGCGTGGAGGTGAAAGAACTGCATGAACACACATTTCTTGCATAAACATAGCTATCATAAGGTCGCGGGTGAGCAAAGTAATTGTTCGAGTTCATATGGACCTCCGCAAAGTAACGCCTGATTCAATAAATTATCATTACCGTTGTTTGTATGAGATACAGTGACCACGTTTTATACAGGTACTATATGCATTTCGTGTGTTACAGCGTGAAAAGCACCGTGAGAGCATCAACACGGCCAACAAGTGTATATCAATCAGCTTTGGAGGCATGCAGGTATTGTCCGTGGGTTGACAAGGACACCACTACTTATACTTTGTTGTTTTTAGCATTAGAAAGGAAGTAGTAAGCGATCTTGACGTGTTTTTTTTATTGAAAATTAAGTCATAGCAAATTGGTCATCGTTATACCAATCACACCATATTTCAGTTTTTACCGTACATACTAGACACATTAAAGGAAGAGCGATATTTTTTTAAAGAAAATTAAGTCATAGCAAATATGTAACAATTACATAACAAAAATAGCACATAATATATAACAAAGGCATAATGTAATTAACAGTATTGTAGTGGTCATATAATGTTAACCGCAAAATGTTGCTTTGGGCTTATAACTACTGAATTTCATAATAGATACCTTATTCATTAATACCCCTAATTTTCAAATTAACATGGTCTCATAATACCTAAATGTCAAATTTTCCGTGAAATTGTCAGCGACCGAAATGACAAAATATTAAAATAACTCAAGCCGAAAACACCTAAATGGCAAAATGCCTATTTTTTGTGTGCTTTGGTGCTTTGGAGATTACCGTCGCGGCAGGAAAAGGAATATTCATCTTATGTAAAAATTGACGATCTCAGTGTAATACATCCAAATTTAGGTATTTTGACATTTGATAGTTTTAAGCATATGTTGTTTTGCCATGAAAGTGTTTTGAAGTTTAAGCATTATGAGACTAAGGTATTTTGAAATTCGGCCATATTAAGGTTCCGGTGTTTTAAGAAAACAAATTAGGCATTCTGCAATTTAGGTAGTTTGAAACCAAGACGTTTTGAAATCTGGGAATATTGATAGAGGTAAAATAAAATTTAGTAGTTATAAACGAAATGTTTTAATATCAGGTAATAAGCCAAATAGGTATCGAATTCTCCATTATCATCATATTAGCTTTAGGATGTCCACTGCTGGACTTTGTGCTCTCCCAAGGTACTGAATGGTTATCTGCCATTCAAATATTACGGCGGTACCAAGAAAATGGCAGACTCTCATATTCCTATTGTTTACACTCGGGTATAAAATACGATAATCTTTATGGAATTTCTAGGGGCATCAGGTAAAAAAACGGCAATGATTAGGTAGGTATCGAGTATTAGCAGAGCCCCTCTCCTAAGCAAAATTTACTACGCGGTGTGGGGTCTTATCAGATAGTTACAGACAGACATAAAGTAATAAGATTATATATAGACATTTCATAATTATTGGTTGTGCTATAAGAGCTTCATACCAAATTTTAAGTTTCTAGGACCTTATAGCTGAACCCTTATAAACCTAGCCTATAATGACCAATCGTAGATTAATAAACCTAGGTACTCAAAAAAGTCTGGGTAATACTTATGTATATTTTCAACGAAAATTATATTATAAACTAGCTATTGCCCGCGACTACGTCCGCGTAGATGGATGAAAAATAGTTTAATATCGAGATGAAAGTCACTTATCAAAGAGGTCAAATGTTACAGAATAATGTTAAGGCGATAACAAGCGAAGAATCGATTCGATAACATCGATAACTGGAACAGTCGATAAAACTTATGTTCAATCCCTCTGATGTTTGATTTTTACTATGAGAAATTCCGCTCCTTGATTATGACTACCTAGTTAGTCAGCAAATCTTACAACAACCGCCTGAGTGTAACGGGTAACTAAATGACTAATAATAATGACATTTATGTGTATGTCGCCCGCCCGTATTTTAAATATGCTTATGTGCGTAAATGCGGTGATGGGGCGCGTCATTTCAGAGAGCCTACTCCGAAGTTCGAAAATCGTAGTCCGTAAAGTACCGTCCCTCTCGCTCTCGTATTAAATAGTATAAGTGTCAGAGGGACTGAACGAAATTTTTGAATTTCGTAGTAGCCCTGAAGATTAGACAAGCTCTACCTACTGTTTTATTTTCTAATGATACCTACTCTGTTTCTACGGTAGGCGAAAATACGTACTATGGGCAAGGACCAATATAGTCCTTGCTATAAATAATAAATAAATAAATATTTATTTCAGACCGTTAAGATCCATAATATGTTAGTAGCCATTGACTTATATCTAAATTAGTAACACTTACTAACGAAAACATGAATGCTATGGGTAACCTTAATCTATCCTTTCGCATGTACCTAACAGCCTGTACTTTGGAAATTTGTACTAAGAGCAAATGATAAAAAAGTGCATCTGACAAAATATATACTTCTTCAATGTTCGTTTTGTCGCCTGCCGTAGAGACAGAGGTATACCTGAAGTTTATATTATTACAGACTCTTCATGACGGTGGTAGTAAAGATGAGAACGAGGAGCAAACAGCCGGAGAAGATAGCGAAATGCTAATATCACCCAAGTAATGTGCATTTGTATACTTTCCATTTTTACTTACACACACACACACACACACACACACACGCACACACACACGCGCACACACGCCCAATTTAGGTTAAGAATTTGCTTTGTGTCAACTTAGTATTAAGTAGTTCAATTACTTAAGTAACTGCTGTAAATTGTAAATTCTCTGGTCTCCGCGATACAGGCCCAGAGTCTAGTGCGGAGTCCGCCGATGAATCTAAATTGTAACCTTGTTATATTTCAAATAAATTCTTTCTTTCTTTCTTTCTACTTGGCTAGTATGCTCTACCTAATGCGGCAAATTGGTTAGTTTCCTATGTAAAAAACGTTATTCTGTTTATTCCGACAATTGATTATCACAAAATATGGACACGTATTTTTTCTTTTGATATGTGGCACACACACACACACACACACACACACATTTTTAGGTATATTATGATTTATGATTTTACCATCGTACATTTTAAGGGGTACAGTCACCAGCATTAATATCTGCCATAGCGGAGAGTGCAAAAATATCTGACACGTCCTTCCGGCCCTAGAAATAGTCGTGTCAGATATTTATGCACGCTTGTTATGTCAGATATTGGTGCCGGTGACTGTACTTATCCTATACATACCTATTTAGGAAGTAGAGCACTAGTTCTAAGGAAACTTTGTAACAGATATTTTTAAATAAATGTATTATTTATAATTATTTATCATATTCTCTGCTCAATTGACAGGAGATAAAAATATGCTTCCAATATTTTCTGATAATCGATATAACAAACTCATTACAATTTACTTATAGGACACTGGACAAGACATGGTTTTTTTTAAATTCAATTATCTAATCTTTATTATTATTTTTCTACTTTTCTAGAGAGGCCATATCCAAAACGGATCAGATGGAAGGGGGTGAAAGCACGCCAAACGCTTTGGGGTATCCCTTTTTATTTATTTTATACATTTTTGTTATTTTATGTCATTTTAATACTCTTTTTGCATCTGGGAATAAAACATTCCGCTTAAGTAACTAAATAATGGCTATCTGCGCCACTAATGTGCCACCAAGCAATTGACATACTTTTTTGCTGTCAAAACGTGATTTCCATAGTTTTTGTATGTGACATCACTTTATATATATATATATATATATATCCAACCAATCGTTTACTATATATTTATTTATTTCCAAGCTGCTAAAAACCAAATTTTTAAGTAAATTATAATGAATCTACTTTTTTATCAGACCAGGGTCTTGGAATTATTGTTTAATAGTGTCAGAAAAGTTTTTTATAACAAAGAATAACATGAGTTTGTCGATATGCCTGTATTAACACACGGCAATATAATGACAAAATCTGTACTAAAACTAGAGACTCTAGTAAAAAACACTTTAATTATTTCACCCTTGAAAATCAGATTAATTATTATCAATTAACTTAATGCGTGCTGAGCGCTATCATAGTGAATCGTAGCGAATCGGGTACGACCCGTATCCCACCCAACCGACCCAGCTATGGGACACTTCTCCACGCTAATACATATTTTAATTTTAGAAGTCTGCACCAGGACAGCATGCGCGTTATCAATGGCCATGTACCAGACGTGGACCACACCATTAATTACGAAAAGGTACCAATTAATTCATATTTTAACAGTGTCTGCACTTGTTGGAATACTTAGTTTTAGAATGTACAGTCGAGTACATAAACTCGTGAGCAAAAATTTGGTCAAAAATATCTGAACATGCTTCTCTTTTTCTTTCTTTTCTATGCCGTGTTCAGATGTTTTTGATCAAATTTTTGCTCACAAGTTTATGAACTCGACTGTAGCTACTTTGCCCAAAAATCCTCAATGCATCTCATAAAGGAATATTTTGTTTGTGATTTTTTAACTATTGTCTTTTTGTCAGACATGCCCAATGGACAAGTGTCAGCGACTGCAAGTGGACTCATTCCTGCGCTCGCTGCCCGCCTATATGCGTGCGAGCCCGTTCACGCACTTCGAGCACACGTTTGAGGACTATGAGACGTGTTCGCCAGGTACCGTGGGCAAATTGCCCCTCCCCCCTCCAATCCATTTGGTTTTTGATACAGTTCTTTAGACGATCATAGGCGTATGTAGGAGGAGGGCAGTGCCCTCTCCAGGATTTGAGTGTCGACTCTACTTCGTCGCCAATTGCTTCGTCTCAAAGGCCATACCATCTTGACAATATCTCTTCTTATTCAACCGATATCCACCTACTACTGAGTGTAGGTCTCCACCAATTCACGTTGCGATGCTATAGTTGTTTGGCCGGATACCGGATACCGGATATCCGGCGGGACCGTTGGCCGGATATTCGGTCGAGGTTTAATTAAGCTAATTCGAGCGCACGCTTTTACATCCGTACGGCATAAATAACTAACTTAGATTAAAAAAACTGATGTCAATAATTGACAAAAATACATAAATAAATAGCAGCTTTTAATCATTACTATAAGTTTTTAATATCCAGTATCTGGCCGAATAGTAAAATTGTGGCCGAATAGGCCGGATACCGAATACTGGCCGGATATCCGTTGCATCTCTAATGACGATCGATCACTAATTAACAGGGCTGAAATTGATGATCATAATCATAACTGTATTACTGAACAGGCTTTGTAATGTCACAGTGGCCGTATTGTCCAACGCTCTAGCGCTCGCAATCGCATTCACCATCTTCTACCCTCATCTTACACCGTGTGAGAGAGAGAAGAGGTGAATCGATAGTGATTTCGAGTATTTTAGACCATAAGGTCTCTGATTGGAAGCGACATGGCGTATGTACCTACTCTCTTGATAGGGAAATCCAATGGGAAAACTGACAATAGCTGGAGGTCAAAGCGTAGAATCTTCCCAAATGAAAGTATGTGTTGAAAATCCATGTCTCTGATTAAGGGGATCCCATGCCCCAATG